>NW_027402402.1:0-3419 GCF_003265705.2 Callorhinus ursinus
CTGCATTCAGAAATAAAAAGATGGGCTAAATGCTTAGAGACATCCTTCGTACTCTGCATGAGTACATCCTCAGGATGGCTTCAGGCTTGAGGAATCATATGCACTTTGTTAAACACTGAGGTCTTTTCTCCCCAAAGGCTACTGAATGAATGAATGAATAACATCCATCAGGCTTAACTGATGTTGGTAAATGAATACAGTCCATTGAATTTTCATTAACATTTTTACATAAATAGTATAGTATACCTCCCTCAAGTCTTTGATATTGGATCGTCTTTTCTGATAGTTTCTTTTTTTTTTTAAAGATTTTATTTATTTATTTGACAGAGAGAGACAGCGAGAGCAGGAACACAAGCAGGGGGAGTGGGAGAGGGAGAAGCAGGCTTCCCGCTGAGCGGGGAGCCCGATGTGGGACTCGACCCCAGGACCCCGGGATCATGTCCTGAGCTGAAGGCAGACGCTTAACGACTGAGCCACCCAGGTGCCCTCTGACAGTTTCTTTAAGTATGTTCTCTGGTCCTACAAAATTGACCTATCAGTACTCATTTTCAGTGATGTTCACATGAACCTTCCTTATCTATTAATACCTTCTTTCATTGCTCTTCATACATTCCCTCAAAGGTTTAATCAATAACCAAAATATGTAAGTCAGTCATGGTTTGATTTTACAGAACAGTCTTAAAATTGATAGGAAATCTAAGAGGAAAAGAGAATATGCAAAAAAATTGAAATAAGGGTAAAAATACAGTGCAATGGCACATTATTACCTATGGAAGAGTAATACTATACTTTTTTTAACCTGGATCTCCAATGCCAATAAAATAGTGCAGAAATTTCAATCTTGAGATTTAAACCAAATATTGTCTATTTATTGAGCATGTATTTTGAGAAGAAGCTGAGCAGAATAAAGTTAATTAAAAGAATGAATGCTAAAGAAATTTAATAAAATTAATTTTAAAATGTTTTATGAAGTTTTTTTAGTTGTATATCAAAAAACTTTGGCTTCTTTTATATGTCCTTTGTCATAATTTACTCAATATGGGGAATTTAGGCCCAATGAATATATTGAAAAGTAGTTAAACGAAGAAAACACATCTTGCAAAACAAAAGATACAACCTACATACTATGCAGCCAAGAATTGGGCATATAATAGAGAACTTCATCTGATGGGTATTTGTGATGCAAGAACAAACTCAAAATGAATGAATGAATTGATTAAACAAGTGTTTATTTTAAGCCTCCTGAATTAATTAAACAAGTGTTTATTTTAAGCCTCTTATGACTCTTCCAGGCACTGGACTGTGTTGCAAAGGCTTTGAAGGTCAGACTCTGTCCTAACTTTCAGATTTGCACAGAGTAGTGGAGGAATTCACAGGAGAATTCAGCACAGATGTGTGGTGGGCTAGGAAGAATCAGTCGAAGATTTTTATGGGACTCAAAAAAGGGTATTAAACCTAGTGTTGTGGGAATACATAAGAAGGTGATTTGGGGTGTCATTGAAATCTGCTACCCACGAGGCTACTTACATACACATTTTTCTATTTAAGGCAATTTTCACAATCATTGTAGCAAGGTTACTCTTACTAAGGAGGAACAGAGAAACAAAATGGATATTGGTAGCCTTGGTAGCAATGTTGAGGTGCTACAAATATCTAACATGCCTCAAATGTGGTGACCATCCTAGCTGAATGAGAGCAGTGAATTGTTGAGGGACAGGAGGCAGATACACCATGGTGGGGAGAGGTCACCACGTTCACAAAGTGGAAAAACAAAGCTAAGATTCACTTGCCTAGAGACTCCCAGATACTGTACAACCAGATGATTCCATCTCACTTTTTTGTTGTTATTATTGTTCCTATGTGATTTTCTTGCTGTTACTTTATTCATTACTATTACTTTTAGACAAAGCTTTTAATACAGGACACCATCTTAATCCCAAAGGTTTTCACCAAGGGATTTCTCCATTGAGCAATCCTTATATAGCTTTTTTAAAATGCTAAGCATTTTTCTAAATGCTTCACATATTAATTCATTTAATACTCACAGTAACTTTGTAAGAAAGGACTGTATACAGAAGAATAAACTGTGTTTATAGAAGAAACACAGACTACATAGTTTCAGACCTAGTAAGTGGCTTGGATTCAAGCCTAGACATCCTCACTCTTCCTTATGGAAATAACTATGGTAATATCATTTAATATTTTTTAAAAAAAGAGAAATTAAAACTTACTACTTTAAAACCACATACAAGTAAAAAAATTAAACTATTTACCTGAGTTTTCTTGGGGAATATTTAACTAACTCTTTAACTGAGGGAAATTCTTTAATAATGATAGTAATAATTGTTATTTTAAATAGAAAGAGAAGTCATTTGTACAGGAATACAAGTCATAATAATTACATATAGGCTGAAACGTCATAAACTATGGCCAGGGATTCAGATAGGATCAAACACAGTTCTAAGCTCTCCAGCTTAAATTATTTCTTGCCTCTTTCTCCCCTTCATCTCTAAAATCAAAGGTTGTTGGTGGCAATGACTCTAGTATATCTGACCCATGAGGTAATAGGAGGAGTTGAAAAAACTGAGTGTTAGCAAAAGTTGATCGATGGCTAATCACTCACACATCATTAAAAAATACAGGATCTTTCCCATTTCTGAGGATTCTCAATGTAATTAAGCTTTAACTTACAGAGAATGGGAAACTAGTAAACAATTGGAGCAAGAGCACAAAGGTGATCTTCACTGGGAAGAAACCTCATGCACACATCTTTGAAAGTTAACACGTGTTATTTAGAGTCAGAAAAGTCTGGGAAAAATCCCTGCTCTAGCCCTGCAAGCTCTGTGATATTGAATGTTTTCAAACTTGCCATAACTGGAGATTTCACCTGTAGAAGAGAGGAAATTAAGGGATTATTGTTCTTATCAGTTAACGTAAATTCTCGCCTATAGATGAAAACACATAGTATTTCAGCCAAATTCTGGCTCCACACCTTTGCTAATCCTCTCTTCGAGTTTGTTCCTTGTGTTTTCTCCTAGAGGTCTGGCAGGAGAACAACAAATAAGGGATTGAAGAATGAGAAACCACACAGAGCTAACAGAGTTTATCCTCCTGGGATTGTCAGATGATCCACAGCTTCAGGGCGTGATCTTTGTCTTTCTGCTCATCACCTACATGCTCAGCATCATGGGGAATCTGACCATTATCATCCTTACCCTGCTGGATCCTCACCTCCAGACCCCCATGTATTTCTTCCTCAGAAATTTCTCCTTGCTAGAGGTTTCATTCACGACTGTCAGTATACCCAAGTTCCTGGGCACCCTGATTACAGGAGATAAAACTATTTCTTTTGATGATTGCATTGCTCAGTTATTTTTTTTCATTCTGTTGGGAGTCACTGAATTTTACCTCCTGGCTGC
>NW_027402403.1:0-3419 GCF_003265705.2 Callorhinus ursinus
GATAGCAGGAGGGGAAGAATGAAGGGGGGGAAATCAGAGGGGGAGACGAACCATGAGAGATGATGGACTCTGAAAAACAAACTGAGGGTTTTAGAGGGGAGGGGGTGGGGGCATGGGTTAGCCTGGTGTTGGGTATTAAAGAGGGCACATTCTGCATGGAGCACTGGGTGTTATGCACAAACAATGAATCATGGAACACTACATCAAGAACTAATGATGTAATGTATGGTGATTAACATAACAATAAAAAAAATTTAAAGGGAAAAAAAGAAATAAAAACTTGTTTTCAGACAAAAATCCTATATATGAACATTTATAGCAACTTTATTGATAACTACTCCCAAATTGTAAATAAGCTAAATATTCTTCAATGGATGAATGGAGAAACATTGGTACATCCAAAACATGGAATAATATGCAGTAATAAAAAGGAATGAGCTATTGATTCATGCAACAATATGACTCTCACAGGCATTATCCTGAGTGAAAGAAGCCAGTCCCAAAGGCTGAATATCATGATGCCATTTACATGATATTTATATGAGAAAGCAAAATATAGGGATGGGAATGGATCAGTGGTGGCCAGGGACAAGAGGGTGAGGTTGCACCACCACATAGAGGAATTTCTGGGCTGCTAGAACTGTTCTGTATCTTGACTGCAGTGGTGTCTATGTGTTAAAACTCATAGAACTGTACCCTCAGAAAGGGGGGATTGGCTTTACCGTATGTAAATTTGTACAAAGATAAGCCTCTCCCTCTTGTCTTCCTATCACACTACATTGTGTCTCCAAAGAGGGCAGGCATCTCCCAGAGTAACTCATAGCAAAGGGCAGGTTCTTCACAACTTCACTTCATAGAGTGTAATGCATAGCTGTTAGTTTTGTCTCCCAGAACCAATTTTCTTCCTCAACTGTATCTTTAATAGAGAAAAACTTGCTCTTCCATTTCAAGCGTTCTGGTGGAGGGGTCATTAATTCTGGCCATGAGAACGTTGTTTTTCTGTGTCCTGCCTGTTTCTAAGCCTTGTTCGGCCACTTCTTTTCAATTAGGCTGCTCCTGGTTGCAAGTAACAGCCTTCTGAAAATAATATGGAGATTTTATTATTTCACATGACCAGCCATTCAGAGACTTAGCAGTCTCAAGATTGCTTAATTTTGTGAACACATGTCTACAATCTGGGATCTGTCTGCTGCACCTCCCTCCTCTTCCGCCCTCCCTCATAGCCTTCTAAATAAATTGTCCTTTGAGGTAGCCAGTGTCTGTCCCTGAGGCTTGTAATGAGGAATCTTAGCTGGTGTTCAGGCCTGTTGTGACCCTGTATTATCATTGGAATATAAGCCCCCAGAGAACAGGAGCTCATCATTATATCTTCATCACTGCCTGGCATAAAGTAGTGATCAATAATTTGATAGTCAATGACCAGTCAACAAAATGACTAGACTGTACACTACACAAGGGAACATAGTTTTGTTTGTTTTGTTCACTGTTGAATCCCCAGTGCCCAGAAAAGGGCCTAGCACATGGTTGGCACTCAATAAATATTTGTTGGATCAGTGATTGAATTTCTGGAACATCTGCAAGTGGGCCTGGTCCTGCACTAAAGTCTGGAAATAGTGCTATAAACAAGCCAAACAAATAAGCTCTGACTTCCCAGAGATATTTGGGACACACAGATAATTAGCCTTAGGAGCTTACTTCTAGCAACCACTCTCAACAACAGAGAACAGGAGTCTTAGAATCCAAGGGCAAACCGGGCCACTTTCCATAGCATTGATCTGCCCTTTCTTATTGCCATCTGCTCTCTTCAGGATGTTCCTTGGAAGGAAAGAAGAAACCAAATAAAATTAAAGATGTTGCCAGATGCTCCCAGCAGAAGTAACATCTTGGGTGAAATCCCCCAGGCCCATTGATGCATTAATTGGTGCTGGGAGGTTGGGGACATTAGGATGAGGCAGATAAAAAAACATGTGTTTTCCTGGAGACAGTCTCAGGGAGGAAGGATTGAGGATCCTGATTAGAGGTCACAACTTGTAATATTGGCACAGCACCTTGCCTGTCAGAAATGGCTTAGGTGGCACCATCTGCCCTTCCTCACTCTGCCTCTTGGGTTTTTGAAGGACAGAACCTATGGTTCTCTTTTCCTACCCAAGTGGTTTCATTCTGTGGCTGGTGAACACCGTGCTCTGTGTTCCACCTAGTCAAAAGCATCCATGGAACACCTCCACCAGGACACCCTGAGAGCACTTCTAAATCAAATGAATGAAATTCAGCTTCTTCTTTCCCCATTCCATTGCCATCCATCACTACCACCTGCACTACCTCAAAACTGATGGAGCATCCAGTGTCCCTCATCTGGCTTATATCGTCACTATTGACGATATCCCCCCGCCAAGCCCCTCCTTTTCCCCATCCCCTGCATAAAATGGATCTCTCCCTGTTGTTTCTGAATGCCTCCACAACCTGCCCTGATGCTCACCCTATATCCCCAGCCCCAACCCTACCATGCTCATCTCCACAGTTGTCTGCATGCTCATCTCCACCCTGGACTGTTGACTCCTGGCGATCCAGAGCCATGACTAGTTCATGCGTGTATCTCCCTCTTCAAAGCCTTGCTCCTTCCCAAGGCACACCACTCCCAGTCCACTATGCCAGTCTTATAGTGTACCTCACACATGATGTTTATTCCCACCTCCATGCTACTGGTCCTATTATTGTTTCCACATCATAGTGCTCTTATGCTTTGTTCCTAACACCCAAACCCTATTCATTAAAAAAAATTTTTTTATTATTATGTTATGTTAATCACCATACATTACATCATTAGTTTTTTTCTTTAAATTTTTTATTGTTATGTTAATCACCGTACATTACATAATTAGTTCTTGATGTAGTGTTCCATGATTCATTGTTTGTGCATAACACCCAGTGCTCCATACAGAACCTGCCCTCTTTAATACCCATCACCAGGATAACCCATCCCCCACCCACTCCCCCCTAGAACCTTTAGTTTGTTTTTCAGAGTCCATCGTCTCTCAGTTTCGTCTCCCCCTCCAGTTTCCCCCCTTCATTCTTTGCCTCCTGCTATCTTCTTCTTTTGTTTTTCTTAACATATATTGCATTATTTGTTTCAGAGGTACAGATCCGTGATTCAACAGTCTTGCACAATTCACAGAGCTCACCATAGCACATACCCTCCCCAATGTCTATCATCCAGGCACCCCATCCCTCCCACCCCATCCCCACTCCAGCAACCCTCAGATTAAGAATTCCTCATATCAGTGAGGTCATATGATACATGTCTTTTTCTGATTGACTTATTTCACTCAGCATAACACCCTCCAGTTCCATCCATGTCGTTGCAAATGGCAAGACCGCATTCCTTTTGATGGCTGCATAATATTCCATTGTGTATATATACC
>NW_027402404.1:0-3418 GCF_003265705.2 Callorhinus ursinus
CCCTGAAATAAATCTTACTTGTTCATACCTCTTCCTGGATTGTTGAATTTGGTTAGCTGATATTTTGTTGAGGATTTTTATATCTTTGTCCATCACAGATACTCGTCTGTAATTTTCTTTTCTTGTGGTATCTTGGTAGGGTTTGATAAGGGCAATGACGGCCTCCTAAAATGAGTTGGAAACATTCCTTCCTCTTGTTTTTGTGGAAAAGTTTGAGAAGGATTGGTATTCATTTTTCTTTGAGTATTTGGTAGAATTCACCAGGAAAGCCATGGGGTCTTGGACTTCTCTTTGTTGAGAGGTTTCTGATTACTTATTTAATCTCCCTACTGGTAATTTGTTCAGAATTTCTGTCTCTTCGTGATTCAGTCTTGGAAGGTTGTGTGTTTCTGGGAATTTATTCTTTTCTTCAAGTTTGTCTAACTTGTTGGGGTGTAATTGTTCATAGTAGTCTCTTATGAGCTTTGTATATCTATGGTATCAGTGGGAACATCTCTTTCATTACTGATTGTGAGTCTTCATTCTTTTTTTTACCTTGAGTCTAGCTGAAAATTTTTCAGCTTTTGTTATTCTTTCTATTCTCTTTTCTTCATCTTTCTATTGTCTTTTTTATCTGTATTTGGTTTATTTCTGTTCTGATATGTTACTTCCTTTCTTCTGCTGACTTTGGGCTTCTCTTTGTTCTTCTTCTGTTTCCTTGAGGTGGAAAGTAGTTTGCTTATTTGAGACATTTTTTTTTCTTGACTTAGGCCTGTATCACTATAAACTTCCCTATCAGAACCACTTTTTTTTTTTTAAGTAAGCTTGAAGGGGTGCCTGGGTGGCTCAGTCAGTTAAGCGTCTGCTTTCGGCTCATGTCATGATGTTAGGTTCCTGGGATCAACCCTGCATCGTGCTCCCTGCTAAGTGGGCAGAACCTGATTCTCCCTCTCCCACTGCCTTCAGCTCCCCTGCTTGTGATCAATCTTTCTCTCTCTGTCAAATATATAAATGAAATATTTAAAAAATATAAAGTGAGCTCTGGGCCCAATGTGGGCTCAAACTCAAACACAAGTTAAAGAGTCATAATGCTCCACCATCGAAGCCAGCCAGGTGCCCCATTCTCGGAACCCCTTTTGCTGCATTCCATAAATTTTGCTATGCTGTATTCCACTTTCATCTGTCTCAAGCTATTTCTTTTTTTTTAATTTTTTATTGTTATGTTAATCACCACACATTACATCATTAGTTTTGGATGTAGTGTTCCATGATTCATTGTTTGTGAATAACCCAGTGCTCCCGCAGAATGTGCCCTCCATAATATCCATCACCAGGCTAACCCATTCCCCCCCCCCCCCCCTCCAGAACCGTCAGTTTGTTTTTCAGAGTCCATCCTCTCTCATGGTTCATCTCCCCCTCCAATTTACTCCCCTTCATTCTTCCCTTCCTCCTATCTTCTTTTTTCTTAACATACGTTGCATTATTTGTTTCAGAAGTACAGATCTGTGATTCAACAGTCTTGCACAATTCACAGCGCTCACCATAGAACATCCCCTCCCCAAGGTCTATCACCAAGCCACCCCATCCCTCCCACCCACCCACCACTCCAGCAACCCTCAGTTCATCCCCTGAGATTAAGAATTCCTCATATCAGTGAGGTCAAATGATACATGTCTTTCTCTGATTGACATATTTCACTCAGCATAACACCCTCCAGTTCCATCCACGTCGTTGCAAATGGCAAGATCTCATTCCTTTTGAGGGCTGCAAAATGGTCCATTGTGCATATATACCACATCTTCTTTATCCATTCATCTGTCAATGGACATCTTGGCTCTTTCCACAGTTTGGCTATTGTGGACATTGCCGCTATAAACATCAGGGTGCATGTACCCCTTCGGATCCCTACATTTGTATCTTTGGGGTAAATACCCAGTAGTGCAATTGCTGGATTGTATGGAAGCTCTATTTTCAACAGTTTGAGAAACCTCCATACTGTTTTTCAGAGGGGTTGTACCAGCTTGCATTCCCACCAATGGGGTAGGTGGGTACCCCTTTCTCCGCATCCCCGCCAACATCTGTCGTTTCCTGATTTGTTAATTGTAGCCATTCTGACTGGTGTGAGGTGGTATCTCATTGAGGTTTTGATTTGGATTTCTCTGATGCCGAGCGATGTTGAGCACTTTTTCATGTGTCTGTTGGCCATTTGGATGTCTTCTTTGGAAAACTGTCTGTTCATGTCTTCTGCCCATTTCTTGATTGGATTATTTGTTCTCTGGGTGTTGAGTTTGATATGTTCTTTATAGATTTTGGATACTAGCCCTTTCTGTGATATGTCATTTGCAAATATCTTCTCCCACTCTGTCGGTTGTCTTTTGGTTTTGTGGACTGTTTCTTTTGCTGTGTAAAAGCTTTTTATCTTGATGAAATCCCAATAGTTCATTTTTGCCCTTCCTTCCCTTGGCTGTGGCGATGTTCCTAGGAAGAAGGTGCCGCGGCTGAGGTTGAAGTGGGTACTGCCTGTGTTCTCCTTTAGGATTTGGATGGACTCTTGTCTCACGTTTAGGTCTTTCAACCATTTGGAGTCTATTTTTGTGTGTGGTGTAAGGAAATGGTCCAGTTTCATTCTTCTGCATGTGGCTGTCCAATTTTCCCAACACCATTTGTTGAAGAGACTGTCTTTTTGCCATTGGACATTCTTTCCTGCTTTGTCAAAGATGAGTTGACCATAGAGTTGAGGGTCCATTTCTGGGCTCTCGATTCTGTTCCATTGATCTGTGTCCGTTTTTGTGCCAGTACCATACTGTCTTGATGACGACAGCTTTGTAATAGAGCTGGAAGTTTGGAATTGTGATGCCGCCAGGTTTGCTTTTCTTTTTCAACATTCCTCTGGCTATTCGGGGTCTCTTCTGGTTCCATACAAATTTTAGGATTGTTTGTTCCATTTCTTTGAAAAAAGTGGATGGTATTTTGATGGGGATTGCATTGAATGTGTAGATTGCTCTAGGTAGCATTGACATCTTCACAATGTTGGTTCTCCCAATCCATGAGCATGGAACGTTTTTCCATTTCTTTCTGTCTTCCTCAATTTCTTTCATGAGTATTTTATAGTTTTCTGAGTACAGATCCTTTGTCTCTTTGGTTAGATTGATTCCTAGGTATCTAATGGTTTTGGGTGCAATTGTAAACGGGATAGACTCCTTGATTTGTCTCTCTTCTGTCTTATTGTTGGTGTGTAGGAATGCCACTGATTTCTGTGCATTGATTTTATATCCTGCTACTTTACTCAATTCCTGTATGAGTTCTAGCAGTTTTGGGGTGGAGTCTTTTGGGTTTTCCACATACAGTATCATATCATCTGCAAAGAGTGAGAGTTTGACTTCCTCTTTGCCGATTTGGATGCCTTTGATTTCTTTTTGTTGTCTGATTGCTGTGGCTA
>NW_027402405.1:0-3415 GCF_003265705.2 Callorhinus ursinus
CCCTAGGTTGGCTTCTTCTTTTTTTTTCTATTTTATTAATTTTTTATTGTTATGTTAATCACCATATATTACATAATTTGTTTTGCTGTACTGTTCCTTGATTCATTGTTTGTTCATAACTCCCAGTCCTCAATGCAGAATGTGCCCCCCTCAATACCCATCACCAGGCAAACCAACCCCCCTACGCTCCTCCCCTACAGAAAGCTTAGTTTGTTTTTCAGAGTCCATGATCTCTCCTGGTTCATCTCCCCCTCTGACATGCTCCCCTTCATTCTTCCTCTCCTGCTATCTTCTTCTTTTTCTTTTTTCTTAAAATATGTTGCATTATTTGGTTCAGAAGTACAGATCTGTGATTCAATAGTCTTACACATTTCACTGCGCTCAACATAGCACATATCTTCCCCAATGTCCATCACCCAGCTACTGCATCCCTCCCACCCCCAACCACTCCAGCAACCCTCAGTTTGTTCCTGAGATTAAGAATTCCTCCTATCAGTGAGGTCATATGATACATGTCTTTCTCTGATTGACTTATTTCACTCAGCATAAAAGCCTCCAGTTCCATCCACGTCGTTGCAAATGGCAAGATCTCATTCCTTTTGATGGCTGCATAATATGCCATTGTGTATATATACCACCTCTTCTTTATCCATTCATCCGTCGATGGACATTTGGCTCTTTCCACAGTTTGGCTATTGTGGACATTGCTGCTATAAACACGGGGGTGCACCTACCCCTTCGGGTCCCTACATTTGTATCTTTGGGGTAAATACCCAGTAGTGCAATTGCTGGATCGAATGGTAGCTCTAATTTGAACTGTTTGAGGAACCTCCATACTGTTTTCCAGAGGGGTTGCACGAGCTTGCATTCCCACCAAGAGTTTAAGAGGGTTCCCCTTTCTCCACATCCCTGCCAACATCTGTCGTTCCCTGACTTGTTAATTTTAGCCGTTCTGACGGGTGTGAGGTGGTATCTCATGGAGGTTTTGATTTGGATTTCCCTGATGCCGAGCGATGTTGAGCACTTTTTCATGTGCCTGTTGGCCATTTGGATGTCTTCTTTGGAAAAATGTCTGTTCATGTCTTCTGCCCATTACCTGATTGGATTATTTGTTCTTTGGGTGTTGAGTTTGATAAGTTCTTTATAGATTTTGGATACTAGCCCTTTATCTGATATGTCATTTGCAAATATTTTCTCCCATTCTGTCGGTTGTCTTTTGGTTTTGTGGACTGTTTCTTTTGCTGTGCAAAAGCTTTTTATCTTGATGAAATCCCAATAGTTCATTTTTGCCCTGGCTTCCCTGCCTTTGTTGATGTTTCTAGGAAGAAGTTGCTGTGGCTGAGGTCGAAGAGGTTGCTACCTGTGTTCTCCTTTAGGATTTGGATGGACTCCTGTCTCACGTTTAGGTCTTTCAACCATTTGGAGTCTATTTCTGTATGTGGTGTAAGGAAATGGTCCAGTTTCATTCTTCTGCATGTGGCTGTCCAATTTTCCCAACACCATTTGTTGAAGAGACTGTCTTTTTTCCATTGGACATTCTTTCCTGCTTTGTCAAAGATAAGTTGACCATAGAGTTGAGGGTCCATTTCTGGGCTCTCGATTCTGTTCCATTGATCTATGTGTCTGTTTTTGTGCCAGTACCATACTGTCTTGATGATGACAGCTTTGTAATAGAGCTGGAAGTCCGGAATTGTGATGCCGCCAGCTTTGCTTTTCTTTTTCAAGATTCCTCTGGTTATTCGGGGTCTCTTCTGTTTTCATACCAATTTTAGGATTATTTGTTCCATTTCTTGGAAAAAAGTGGATGGTATTTTGATGGGGATTGCAATGAATGTGTAGATTGCCCTAGGTAGCACTGACATCTTCACAATGTTGGTTCTTCCAATCCATGAGCATGGAACGTTTTTCCATTTCTTTGTGTCTTCTTCAATTAGTTCCCTGAGTATTTTATAGTTTTCTGAGTACAGATCCTTTGCCTCTTTGGTTAAATTTATTCCTAGGTATCTTATGGGTTTGGGTGCAATTGTGAATGGGATCGACTGCTTGATTTGTCTCTCTTCTGTCTTGTTGTTGGTGTATAGGAATGCCACTGATTTCTGTGCATTGATTTTATACCCTGCTACTTGACTGAATTGCTGTATGAGTTCTTGCAGTTTTGGGGTGGAGTCTTTGGTTTTCCACATAAAGTATCATATCATCTGCAAAGAGTGAGATCTTGACTTCCTCTTTGCCGATTTGGATGCCTTTGATTTCTTTTTGTTGTCTGATTGCTCTGGCTAGGACTTCTAATACTATGTTGAATAATCCATTTACTTTTAATGTTTTTTATACTTGAATGTACGTCTGTCATTTTATCGTTACTTCCTGTATGTCTCATGTCATTTTTTTGGTTCCTTTATTCTTCTTTTAGTTCTTTTTTACATTAAGTGAATATTTTCTAGTGTAACATGTTAATTGCTTTAGTGATTTTTTCATTGTACTTTTTGTTTCTTAGCAGTGGTTTTAGGGTATACCACCTACACCTTAACTCATCAGAATCTACTTCAGACGCATGCTTAATTCCACTGATACATAGCAACATTACTTGTATATATTTTGATGTGGATTTCTTTGATTTATCCTATTTAGTAAAATGAATTTTCTGGATATGTTCATTAGTGTTTTCATCAAACGTGTAAGTTTTCAGCAATTAGTTCTTTTTTTTAAAGATTTTATTCATTTATTTGAGAGATAGAATGAGATAGAGAGAGAGCATGAGAGGGGAGAGGGTCAGAAGGAGAAGCACACTCCCTGCCAAACAGGGAGCCCGATGCAGGACCTGATCACGGGACCCCAGGAACATGACCTGAGCTGAAGGCAGTCCCTTAACCAACTAAGCCACGCAGGCACCCTCAGCAATTATTTCTTTGAATATTTTTCAGCTTCTTTCTCCTCCTTCTGGTATTTCCATAATGTGTACCTTGGTGTGCTCAGTGGTGTTCCACATCTGTGGCTCTGTTCATTTACTTTCAATTTTTCCCTCTCAGTTCGTCAAACTGCATTATCTATCTTTAAGCTTATGGACTAAGTTTTTCTTTTAATTCAAATCTACTGTTGAGCCCCTCAACTCCAGAAATTCATTTGGTTTATTTTTTTAAGATTTGATTTATTTATTTATTTGACAGAGAGAGACAGCGAGAGAGGGAACACAAGCAGGGGGAGTGGAAGAGGGAGAAGCAGGCTTCACACCAAGCAGGGAGCCTGATGCGGGGCTTGATGCCAGGACTCTGGGTTCATGACCTGAGCCAAGGCAAATGCTTAACGACTGAGCTACCCAGGCGGCACCCCACTTGGTTTATTTTTAAAAATGATTTTTATCTTTTATTTATGGTCTCTACTTGATGAGTCATTGTATGTCCATCCCAGCGCACCCACC
>NW_027402406.1:0-3415 GCF_003265705.2 Callorhinus ursinus
GGCCCCGTGCCCACAAACCCTGACACTGACATTCACCCTGATCCACGCCCCCCACTCAGATCCCCAGTCCCCTCAAGCTGACCCCAACGTGGCCAGATCAGTGCTCCAATGACCCTAGGCACTAGGTCTATCCCTAGGTTGGCTTCTAAGTTTCTGGATCCAGAAGACTGGCTCCAAAGCCCCAGGGATGGCAATAAATGAGCCACACCAGAGGACCCACCTTGCCAGAAACAATTCAAACACCCTACTTGCAACTCCCGTGAGGGTTCAGAACAGGACAACTCTGAATGCCCATCCCAACCAACGCACACATTTGGCGCCCTCTGGCGGCCCACCCTGAGCCTGACGCAACCTGCCCCACGCCCTCAAGACAAACCACCCAGAGCAGGTTCCAGGGCTTACACGTCAGCCCTCCCGTGCCCCGAGGCCGTAACCGTCCCCCTGAGGCCTCTGCGGGTCTGTCCCCAGGGGCTTGACTCCAAAGGCCTAGGGATTTGGCACACCTGACCATTACCAGAGGACTCAGCCTGCCCCTAAAACCGAAAACGTGCCATTGAGAACTCCAGTAAGCATTCTGAACAGGAGATCTGTGCTGGTCCATCCCAACGAAACCCAAGTTCAACGTGCCCACGCCACAATCCCTGAGGCTGACACTCCCCCCGACCGACAGCCTCAACCCCGATCCCGGGAAGTTCATCGCAGCGCCGGCACAGCAGGCCAGTCATGCCCCTCAGCCCTAAGGCTCACCCTAGCTTGGCTTCTGAGCGGTCTGTCTCCAGAGCCTGGCTCCAAAGCACAAAGGATTCGGGACACACGAGCAGTATCAGGGGACTCAGGCTGCCACCCGGAAGGAAACCGCACCACTGGCAACTCCGGAAAGCATTCACAGCAGAACTCTGAATGCCCATCCCAGCAAACCTACACATTCTTCGCCACCTGGCGGCAAACCCTGAGCCTGACACTCAACCTGACCCACACCCTCAAGACAAACCCCCGGTAAGGAGGCCACAGTGCTTACACATCATGTCTTCCGTGCCTCCTAGGCCCTAACACTATCCGTGGCTGGCTTCTGAGGGCTCTGGCCCCAGAGGCCTGGCTCTAAAGCCACAGGGATAGGGGGCACCTTAGCAATACCATAGGATTCACCCTGTCTCCCAGAAGGAAACTGCCCCATTGGGAAGCTGCGGCAAAGGTTTCCCAGTAGAACTCTGCGTGTGCATCCCCGCGACATGCCACTTTCAACGGCCCCCTGCCTGCAAACCCTTACCTGACTCTCACCCCCACCCACACCCCAACTCAGATCTCCTGCCCCCCAAACCATGCCCCAGCGTGGGCAGATCAGGCCTGAAACGACCCTAGGCCCTAAGCCTATGCCTAGGTTATCTTCTGAGCTTCTGTCCCAAGAAGCCTGGCTTCAAAGCCCCAGGGGTGCCCATAGACATGCGACCCCAGAGGACTCAGCTTGCCAAAAAGAATGCCAAAACACGACTTGGAACTCCGGAGAGCGTTCAGAACTCGAGAACTCTGAATGACCTTCCCAGCCAGCGCAAAATTTGGCGCCCTCTGGCGGCCAACCTGAGCCTGACACTCAACCTGACCCACGGCCTCAACTCACACCCAGGGAAGCGCCTGTCATGCCCCTAAGCCGTAAGCCTAACCCAAGGTTGGCTTCTGAGCGCTCTGTGCCCAGAGCCTGGCCCCAAAGCCCCAGGGATCTGGGACACCTAACCAGTGCCAGAGGACTCAGCCTGACACCACAAAGCAAAATGCGCCACGTGGCCCTTCCGAAAGCACTGGGAGGAGAACCCTGCATGCAGTGCCCCTGGACCCGAACCCAAAGCCTAGATTGGCTCCTGAGGACTTTGTTCCCGGAGGTGTCGCCCCAGAGCCCCAAAGGCAAGGGACACCTGAGCAATACCAGAGGACTGAGCTTGCCACCCACTGAGAAAGCCCACCGTTTGGACCTGGGGAAAGGATTCACAGCAGGAGATCGCTGCATGCCCATCCCAGCGCACCCACCCTTTCAGCGGTCCCGCGGCCGAAAAGAAGAGCAAGACACTCACGCGGACCCACGCCTTCAACCCTCACCCCCTGGAAACTCGACGCAGTGCTGGGAAGTCAGGGCTCCCGTGCCCCTATGTGTTACCCCGCACCCTCGGTTGGCCAGTGAGGGGTCAGACCCCAGAGCTTGACTCCAAAGCCCCACAAATTCCGGACACCCAAGCACTATTCAGTGACCCAGGCTGCCACCGAGAAGGAAAAGGCGCCATCTGGTACTCGGGACAGCGTTCAGAGCAGGAGCACTCTAAATGCCCATCCCAGGAATCCACAAATTTTGCGCCCTCTAGCGGCAAACCCTGAGCCTGACACTCAACCTGTCCCACGCCCCGAGACAAACTCCCAGGGAAGCAGGCCATATTGCAGGAAGGTTGGGCCTGCCGTACCCCTAGGACCTCACGCTCTCCCTCTCTGTCTTCTGAGGGCTCTGGCCCCAGAGCCCTGGCTCTAAAGGCACAGGGATTTGGGGCACCTGAGCAATACCGGAGCCTTAGCCTGTCTCCGAGAAGGAAACCACACCATTGGGAACTCGGGGCAAAGTTTTCCGAGTAGAACTCTGCATGCACATCGCCGTGAAATGCCACATTCAACGGCCCCCGGCCCACAAGCCCTGAGACTGACAGTCACCCTGACCCACGCCCCCCACTCAGATCCCCCGCCCCCACAAAGCTTCCCCAACGTGGCCATATCAGTGCTCCAATGACCTTAGGCCCTAGCTCTTTCCCTAGGTTGGCTTCTACGTTTCTGGATCCAGAAGCCTGGCTCCAGGGCCCCAGGGATGGCAATAAATGAGCAAACCAGGGGACTCAGCTTGCCAAAAACAATTCAAGCACACTACTTGTAACTCCCGTGAGGGTTCAGAACAGGACAACTCTGAATGCCCATCCCAACCAACGCACAAATTTCGTGCCCTCTGGCGGCCCACCCTGAGCCTGACGCGACCTGACCCACGCCCTCAAGACAAGCAACCCAGAGCAGGTTCCAGGGCTTAAACGTCAGCCCTGCCGTGCCCCGAGGCCCTAACCGTCACCCTAGAGGCCTCTGAGGGTCTGTCCCCAGGGGCTTGACTCCAAAGGCCTAGGCATTTGGGACACCTGACCATTACCAGAGGACACAGCCTGCCACTAAAACCGAAAACGTGCCATTGGGAACTCCGGTAAGCATTCAGAACAGGAGATCTGTGCTGGTCCGTCCCAACGAAAGCCAAGTTCAACGTGCCCACGCCACAATCCCTGAGCCTGACACACCACCCCACCCACAGCCTCAAATCAGACCCCGGGAAGCTCAGCGCAGCGCCGGCACATCAGGGCTCTCATGTCCCTCGGCCCTAAGGCTCACCCTAGCTTGGCTTCTGAGC
>NW_027402407.1:0-3414 GCF_003265705.2 Callorhinus ursinus
CAGAGTGAGAGATGTGTGGTCTGCTCAAATACCCCAGCCCCTCATTCCTGCACCTGGGAATTAGCATGAAAGTGTTGTCTACCTATGGGCCAGAAAGGGGGAGATGAAATGGGACTAATTTCACTGTGATGAACACTCCCTGTTACTTGTGGAGCCTGCACTCCTGATGACTCTTTCAACTCCAATAATTACTTACTTATTTTTGTTTATTCTTCCATTTATACAGAGTAGGACTTGGGGCAGTTGAAGAGAGGAGCTAGTGAAGTCGTTGGAGTAGTAGAGCTTACTTAGTTATCTCTTAATAAACTCCAAGGGAGGTTTCTGACACCTCTCATTGGTGTGTCTCTTCGGAAAGTGAAGTACTTGAAGCTGCTTTGTCCACAATTTTTTATCCTACCAGGTAATTTTAGCATTATAGAAAAGTCTTGCTTAATAACAGCCTGTTACAAAACAAACTGAGTGTTACTGGAGTGGTTGGGGGTGGGAGGGATGGGGTGGCTGGGTGATAGACATTGGGGAGGGTATGTGCTACGGTGAGCGCTGTGAATTGTGCAAGACTGTTGAATCACAGATCTGTACTTCTGAAACAAATAACGCAACATATTTTAAGAAAAAAGGAAAAGAAGAAGAGAACAGGAGAGGAAGAAAAGGGGAGTATGTCAGAGGGGGAGACGAACCATGAGAGATGATGGACTCTGAAAAACAAACTGAGGGTTCTAGAGGGTAGGGGGGTGGGGGGATGGGTTAGCCTGGTGATGGGTATTGAGGAGGGCACGTTCTGCATGGAGCACTGGGTGTTATGAACAAACAATGAATCATGGAACACTGCTTCAAAAACTAATGATGTAATATATGGGGATTAACATAACAATAAAAAAATTAAAAAAAAAATAACAGCCTGTTACATGTACACCAAGGAAATGAATGTAATGCATTGAAACATATTAACATACTTTTCTCTTTTGCCTTTTTTCATACATGTTCTTCTACAGTGAGAATAAGGTATCCTTCTGCCTGGAGGTTGTGAGTGTGGGTGGGGGAAAGGGGTGGGGGGGTTGTCGGTGGGGATAGGGGATGGGAATGGGGGTGCTAGAACTAAGTGTTATGGCAAGAATTCAGTGAGAACCTTTTCAGCTTCTAACTTCCAAAATAGAATTTTACAGCAAAACACCAAGCTTGAAAGCCAGGTATTATACGGAGAGACTATTCTAAGTTCATTGTATTAAGAATCAAGTTATAAGGAGTCCAATTATAGAACGGCTCACGTAATGTACAGAGATATAATTTCCCTTCCACCTTTGATGGCCAGGACATGAGAGAAAATAACATAGGAAGAGAAGGAAAAATTAGAGAAAATTAACCATATTTAATGCAGAGGCTATGGCATGGAGAATGGAGAGAAAAGCAGAAGGGGATAAAGTGTGTTGCTCCCAAGTCCTTTTCTCCAAACTTTGACCTAGAATGTCAGTGGAATTTTAGATAAGTTGAGAAAAATGCTAAGTTTTTTTTTCTTGAACTGTACTTTTCATTTTTTTATTATGTTTTGTTAATCATCATACATTACATCATTAGTTATTGATGTAGTGTTCCATGATTCACTGTTTGGGTATAACACCCAGTGCTCCATGCAGTACGTGCCCTCTTAAATACCCATCAACAGGCTAACCCATCCCCCCACCCCCTCCCCTCTAGAACCCTCAGTTTGTTTCTCAGAGTCCATAGTCTTTCATGGTTCATCTCCCCCTCCGATTTCCCCCTTTCAATTTCCCTTCCTCCTATCGTCTTCTTTTTTTCCTTTAAATTTTTTTTAGTTATGTTAATCACCATACATTACATCATTAGTTTTTGATGTAGTGTTCCATGATTCTTGTTTATGCAAAACACCCAGTGCTCCACGCAGAACTTGCCTTCTTTAATACCCATCAACAGGCTAAACCATCCCCCACCCCCCTCCCCTCTAGAACCCTCAGATGGTTTCTCACAGTCCATAGTCTCTCATGGTTCATCTCCCCCTCCGATTTCCCCCCCTTCAATTTCCCTTCCTCCTATCTTCTTCTTTTTTTCTTTAAATTTTTTTTTAGTTATGTTAATCACCATACATTACATCATTAGTTTTTGATGTAGTGTTCCATGATTCATTGTTTGTGCATAACACCCAGTGCTCCACGCAGGATGTGCCCTCTTTAATACCCATCACCAGGCTAACCCATCCCCACCCCCCTCCCCTCTAGAACCTTCAGTTTGTTTTTCACAGTCCATCTTCTCTCATGGTTCATCTCCCCCTCTGATTTCCCTCCCTTCATTCTGCCTCTTCTGCTATCTTCTTCTTTTTTTTTCTTAACATATACTGTATTATTTGTTTCAGAAGTACAGATCTGTGATTCAACAGTCTCGCACAATTAACAGCGCTCCCCATAGCACATACGCTCCCCAATGTCTATGACCCAGCCACCCCATTCCTCCTAACCCCCAAAACTCCAGCAACCCTTGGTTTGTTTCCTGAGATTAAGAATTCCTCACGTCAGTGAGGTCATATGATACGTGTCTTTCTCTGATTGACTTATTTCACTCAGCATAACACCCTCCAGTTCCATCCACGTCGTTGCAAATGGCAAGATCTCATTCCTTTTGATGGCTGCATAATATTCCATTGTATATATATATACCACTTCTTCTTTATCCATTCATCTGTCAATGGACATCTTGGCTCTTTCCACAGTTTGGCTTTTGTGGACATTGCTGGGGTGCACGTACCCCTTCGGGTCCCAACATTTGTATATTTGCGGTTAATACCCAGTAGTGCAATTGCTGGATCGTACAGTAGCTCTATTTTCAACTTTTTGAGGGACCTCCATACTGTTTTCCAGGGTGGCTGCACCAGCTTGCATTCCCAACAACAGTGTAAGAGGGTTCCCCTTTCTCCACATCCCCGCCAACATCTGTTGTTTCCTGACTTGTTAATTTTAGCCATTCTGACTGGTGTAAGGTGGTAGCTCATTGAGGTTTTGATTTGGATTTCCCGGATGCCAAGCGATGTTGAACACTTTTTCATGTGTCTGTTGGCCATTTGGAAGTCTTCTTTGCAGAAATGTCTGTTCATGTCTTCTGCCCATTTCTTGATTGGATTATTTGTTCTTTGGGTGTTGAGTTTGATAAGTTCTTTATAGATTTTGGATACTAGCCCTTTATCTGATATGTCATTTGCAAATAATTTCTCCCATTCTGTCAGTTGTCTTTTGGTTTTGTTGACTGTTTCTTTTGCTGTGCAAAAGCTTTTTATCTTGATGAAATCCCGGTAGTTCATTTTTGCCCTTGCTTCCCTTGCCTTTGGCGATGTTTCTAGGAAGAAGTTGCTGCAGCTGAGGTAGAAGAGGTTGCTGCCTGTGTTCTCCTTTAGGGTTTGGATGGACTCCT
>NW_027402408.1:0-3413 GCF_003265705.2 Callorhinus ursinus
TTGAGACCTGATTTGTGACCTAGGATGTGATCAATTCTGGAGAATGTTCTGAATATGTCTGTGAAGTCCATTTGGTCCAGTGTGTCATTTAAAGTCTTTATTTCCTTGTTGATCTTTTGCTTAGATGATCTGTCCATTTCAGTCAGGGGGGTGTTAATGTCCCCCACTATTATTGTATTGTTGTCAATGTGTTTCTTTGCTTTTGTTATTAATTGCCTTATATAATTGGCTGCTTCCATGTTCAGGGCATAGATATTTACAATTGTTAGATCTTCTTGTTGGATAGACCCTTTAAGTAGGATATAGTGTCCTTCTTCATCTCTTATTACAGTCTTTGTTTTAAAATCTAGTTTGTCTGATATAAGGATTGCCACCCCAGCTTTCTTTTGGTGTCCATTAGCATGGTAAATTGTTTTCCACCCCCTCACTTTCAATCTGGGGGTGTCTTTGGGTCTAAAATGAGTCTCTTGCAGACAGCATATGGATGGGTCTTGTTTTTTAATCCAATCTGATAGCCTGTGTCTTTTGATTGGGGCATTGAGCCCATTTACATTCAGGGTAACTATTGAAATGTATGAATTTAGTGCCATTGTATTGCCTGTAAGGTGACTGTTACCGTATGTTGTCTGTGTTCCTTTCTTATCTTTGCTGCTTTTAGGCTCTCTGTTTGCTTAGAGGACCCCTTTCAATATTTCTTGGAGGGCTGATTTCGTGTTTGCAAATTCCTTTAGTTTTTGTTTGTTCTGGAAGCTTTTTATCTCTCCTTCTATTTTCAATGACAGCCTAGCTGGATATAGTATTCTTGGCTGCATATTTTTTCGTTTAGTGCTCTGAAGATATCTTGCCAGTCCTTTCTGGCCTGCCAGGTCTCTGTGGATAGGTCTGGTGCCAGTCTAATATTTTTACCATTGTAGGTTACATATCTCTTTTCCCGAGCTGCTTTCAGGATTTTCTCTTTCTCTGAGACTCATAAGTTTTACTATTAGATGTTGGGGTGTTGACCTATTATTATTGATTTTGAGAGAGGTTCTCTGTGCCTCCTGGATTTTGATGCCTGTTTCCTTCCTCACATTAGGGAAGTTCTCTGCTATTATTTGCTCCAATATACCTTCTGCCCCTCTCTCTCTTTCTTCTTCTTCTGGGATCCCAATTATTCTAATGTTGTTTCATTTTATCGTATCACTTATCTCTCGAATTCTGCCCTCGTGATCCTGTAGTTGTTTCTCCCTCTTTTTCTCAGCCTCTTTATTTTCCATCATTTGGTCTTCTATATCACTGATTCTCTCTTCTGCCTCATTTATCCTAACAATTAGTGCCCGCATTTTTGATTGCACCTCATCAATAGCCTTTTTGATTTCGACTTGGTTAGATTTTAGTTCTTTTATTTCTCCAGAAAAGGTTTCTCTAATAACTTCCACGCTTTTTTCAAGCCCAGCTAGTATCTTTAAAGTCATGATTCTGAACTCTAGGTCCGACATCGTACTAATGTCCGTATTGAGTAGGTCCCTGGCTGACGGTACTACCTCTTGTTCTTTTTGCTGAGGTGATTTTTTTCGTCTTGTCATTTTGTCCAGAGGAGAATAGATGAATGAGAGAACAAAATGCTAACAGGTTTACAATGTCCTCAGCAAATATACTGTATACAAATGGGAAAAGACCTGAAACCAGGGGAAAAGAAAGGGAAAGAAAGAAAAAAGAAAGCAAAAAAAAAAAAAGATAAAAAGATAAAAACAGAAACAGAACAATACAAAAAAAGCAGAATGTGATCAAATATGATCAGGCTAGTGCATAGATCAGTGCCACACAGTAGATTTGGGGCGTATTTTGGTCTGTTAGAAAAAAGTGCCTCCTAAAATTTTAAAGGAAGAAAGACATATATGTACAAAATAAGGGTTGATACAATGAAGGGATAGAAGATGACTGTAAAGATGAAAATTATAAAAGATTTTATAAAAGGACTTGATAAGATAAGAAGTTGTTTGAAAAAAGAAAGAGGATTTAAAAAAAAAAAGAAAAAAGGGAGAGAATGTGATCAGGCAGGAGACTAGAACAGAGCCATACACTAGTGATTTAGGGTATATTTTTATCTGTTGGAAGAAACTGTATCTCAAAATTTTAAAGAGAGAACAACTTATATATATATGCCAAAAATAAGGGTAACTACTATGAAGGGATAAAATATGACTCTAAAAATGAAAAATAAAAAAAAATTTTTAAAAGAGATTGATAAGATGTTGGTTGAAAAAGGGAAAAAGAAAAAGAAACAGTTAACAAAAATTAACTTTGATGAACTAATGAATCATGGTAAAAAAAAGCCATGAATTCTATGTGCAGTATTCCCCTAGCGCTGGAGTTCTCCCGTTCTCCTTGATCGGTAAACTTGGTCTTGGCTTGCTGGCTGTTCGTGCTGATCTTCTGGGGGAGGGGCCTGTTGCTGTGGTTTCCAAATGTCTTTGCTGGAGGCTGAATTGCCCCACCCTTGTCAGACCGGGCTAAGCAAGCTGCTCGGGTTTGATCTCAGGAGCTTTTGTTCCCTGCAAGCTCTCCGTACAGCCTTGGAGGACCAGGGCAAAAATGGTGGCCTCCCAATCTCCACCCGGAGGAGCTGAGAACTCGGGGCCCCGCTCCTCAGTGCACCCCCAGAGAAAAGCAGTCACTCCCTTGTCCCCGGTCTCCGGCCGCACTCCGTGCTCACCCGGCCTGTGACCGAGCGTTGCTATCTCTGGCACCCAACCCCGTGTGGAGCGTCCCAAACTCAGCAGATCCCTGTGGTGCGCTCCCGCGCCGCTCCTCCCCGGGAAGGAAGGGGAGTCTCCCCGATCTGCCGGTTGTTGGGTCCCTGCTACAGGAGCAGTGGCCTGACTGGGCCGCGGATCACAGTTTATGGCAACCCCAAGCTGAGAGCCTGTGCCTCAGCTCCGTTTCTGCAGCCGGCTTCCCCGCTCCGATCCCTGGGAGCTCTGGCGCACTCAGGCTCCCCCGGTCTTTCTGTGACCCCACGGGTCCTGAGACCACACTGTCCCGGGAGGATTCCACCCCCTGCTTAGCCACTGCAGCGACGTTCCTCAGCGGAGCCAACTTCTAACAGTTCCGATTTTGTGCTCCGCGACTCTATCACTTGCCAGAAGTGGCCGGCGGAGGCCCCTCCCCCGCCGTCTATCCTCCCGAATATCACCTCGGATTCACTTCTCCACATGTCCTACCTTCCAGTAAGTGGTCGCTTCTCTGTTCAGATAGTTGTTGCTACTCTCCTCTTTGATCTCCTGTTGAGTTCGTAGGTGTTCAGAATGGTTTGATCCCTATTCAGCTGAATTCCTGAGACCAGACGAAATCTAGGTCTCCTACTCCTCCGCCATCTTGCTCCCTTGTCTGCTGTTTTATGAAGTGCTATTTAGGTAATAACCATATCACTG
>NW_027402409.1:0-3413 GCF_003265705.2 Callorhinus ursinus
AGGTATCTTATGGTTTTGGGTGCAATCGTAAATGCGATCAACTCCTTCATTTGTCTCTCTTCTGTCTTGTTGTTGGTGTATAGGAATGCCACTGATTTCTGTGCATTGATTTTATAGCCTGCTACTTGACTGAATTCCTGTATGAGTTCTAGCAGTTTTGGGGTGGAGTCTTTTGGGTTTTCCACATGGAGAATCATATCATCTGCAAAGAGTGAGAGTTTGACCTCCTCTTTGCCGATTTGGATGCCTTTGATTTCTTTTTGTTGTCTGATTGCTGTGGCTAGGACTTCTAATACTATGTTGAATAGCAGTGGTGAGAGTGGACATCCCTGCTGTGTTCTTGACCTTAGAGGGAAAGCTCTCAGCTTTTCCCCATTGAGAATGATATTCACTGTCTGTTTTTCATAGATGGCTTTTTTGATGTTGAGGTATGTACCCTCTATCCCTATACTCTGAAGAGTTTTGATCAAGAAAGGATGCTGTACTTGTCAAATGCTTTTTCTGCATCTATTGAGAGGATCATATGATTCTTCTTCTGTCTTTTGTTAATGTATTGTATCACGTTGATTAATTTGCGGATTTTGAACCATCCTTGCAGCCCAGGGATAAATCCCAATTGGTCATGTTGAATAATCCTTTTAACGGACTGTTGGATCCTATTCGCTAGTATTTTGGTGAGAATTTTTGCATTCATGTTCATCAAGGATATTGGTCTGTAATTCTCCTTTTAGATGGGGTCTTTGTCTGGTTTTGGGATCAAGGTAATGCTGGTCTCATAAAATGAGATTGGATGTTATCCTTCCATTTCTATTTTTTGGAACAGTTCCAGGAGATTAGGTATTAATTCTTCTTGAAATGTCTGATAGAATTCCCCTGGGAAGCCGTCTGGCCCTGGGCTACTGTTTCTTGGGAGATTTTTGATGACTGCTTCAATTTCCTTAGTGGTTATAGATCTGCTCAGGTTTTCTATATCTTCCTGGTTCAGTTTTGGTAGTTGATACATCTCTAGGAATGCACCCATTTCTTCCAGGTTATCTAATTTGCTGCCATAGAGTTGCTCATAATATGTTCTTATAATTGTTTTTATTTCTTTGGTGTTGATTGTGATCTCTCCTTTTTCATTCATGATTTTGTTGATTTGGGTCATTTCTCTTTTCGTTTTGATAAGTCTGGCTAGGGGTTTATCCATCTTTTTAATTCTTTCAAAGAACTAGCTCCTAGTTTCGTGGATCTGTTCTACTGTTCTTTTGGTTTCTAGTTCATTGATTTCTGCTCTGATCTTTATTATTTCTCTTCTACTGCTGGGTTTAGGCTTTCTTTGCTGTTCTTTCTCCAGCTCCTTTTGGTGTAGGGTTAGGTTGTGTATTTGAGACCTTTCTTGTTTCTTGAGAAAGGCTTGTATTGCTATATACTTTCCTCTCAGGACTGCCTTTGCTGTATCCCAAAGATTTTGAACAGTTCTGTTTTCATTTTCATTGGTTTCCATGAATTTTTTTTAATTCTTCTTTAATTTCCTGGTTGACCCATTCATTCTTTAGTAGGATGCTCTTTAGCCTCCATGGATTGAGTTTTTTCCAAAGTTCCTCTTGTGATTGAGTTCTAGTTTCAAAGCATTGTGGTCTGAAAATATGCAGGGAATGATCCCAATCTTTTGGTACCGGTTGAGACCTGATTTGTGACCTAAGATGTGATCAATTCTGGAGAATGTTCCATGGGCACTAGAGAAGAATGTGTATTCCGTTGCTTTGGGATGGAATGTTCTGAATATGTCTGTGAAGTCCATTTGGTCCAGTGTGTCATTTAAAGTCTTTATTTCCTTGTTGATCTTTTCCTTAGGTGATCTGTCCATTTCAGTCAGGGGGGTGTTAAAGACCCCACTATTACTGTATTGTTGTAAATGTGTTTCTTTGCTTTTGTTATTAATTGCCTTATATAATTCGCTGCTCCCATGTTAAGGGCATAGATATTGACAATTGTTAGATCTTCTTGTTGGTACACCCTTTAAGTAGGATATAGTGTCCTTCCTCATTTCTTATTACAGTCTTTGTTTTAAAATCTAATTTGTCTGATATAAGGATTGCCACCCCAGCTTTCTTTTGGTGTCCATTAGCATGGTAAATGGTTTTCCACCCCCTCACTTTCAATCTGGGGGTGTCTTTGGTTCTAAAATGAGTTTCTTGCAGACAGCATATTGATGGGTCTTGTTTTTCAATCCAATCTGATAGCCTGTGTCTTTTGATTGGGGCATTTAGCCCATTTACATTCAGGGTAACTATTGAAAGGTATGAATTTAGTGCCATTGTATTGCCTGTAAGGTGACTGTTACTGTATATTGTCTCTCTTCCTTTCTGATGTATGCTGCTTTTAGGTTCTCTCTTTGCTTAGAGAACCCCTTTCAATATTTCTTGGAGGGCTAGTTTCGTGTTTGCAAATTCCTTTAGTTTTTGTTTATCCTGGAAGCTTTTTAGCTCTCCTTCAATTTTCAATGAGAGCCTAGCTAGATATAGTATTCTTGGCTGCATATTTTTCTCGTTTAGTGCTCTGAAGATATCATGCCAGTCCTTTCTGCCCTGCCAGGTCTCTGTGGATAGGTCTGTTGCCAATCTAATATTTCTACTATTGTAGGTTACATATCTCTTCTCCCGAGCTGCTTTCAGGATTTTCTCTTTGTCTCTGAGACTCCTAAGTTTTACTATTAGATGTCGGGGTGTTGACCTATTTTTATTGATTTTGAGAGGGGTTCTCTGTGCCTCCTGGATTTTGATGCTTCTTTGTTTCCTCATAATAGGGAAGTTCTCTGCCATTATTTGCTCCAATATACCTTCTGCCCCTCTCTCTCTTTCTTCTTCTTCTGGGATCCCAATTATTCTAATGTTGTTTTGTCTTATCGTATCACTTATCTCTCGAATTCTGCCCTCGTGATCCAGTAGTTGTTTCTCTCTCTTTTTCTCAGCCTCTTTATTTTCCATCATTTGGTCTTCTATATCGCTGATTGTCTCTTCTGCCTCATTTATCCTAGCAGTTAGTGCCCCCATTTTTTGTTGCACCTCATTAATAGCCTTTTTGATTTTGACTTGGTTAGATTTTAATTCTTTTATTTCTCCAAAAAGGGTTTCTCTAATAACGTCCACGCTTTTTTCAAGCCCAGCTAGTATCTTTAAAGTCATAATTCTGAACTCTAGGCCCGACATCATACTAATGTCCGTATTGAGTATGTCCCTGGCAGACTGTACTACCTCTTGTTCTTTTTGCTGAGGTGATTTTTTTCATCTTGTCATTTTGTCCAGAGAATAGATGAATAGAGTGAGTGAGAGAATGATAACAGGTTAACAACGTCCCCAGAAAATATACTCTAAACAAATCAGAAAAGACCTGAAAGCAGGGGAAAATAAAGGGAAAGAAATTAAATAGAA
>NW_027402410.1:0-3412 GCF_003265705.2 Callorhinus ursinus
TTCTGTAGAGCCTCACACACAAGTATACACACAAATACACACACAGACCACACAGATACACACAAATATATAAACACACGCAGACATACACAGATGCTCACAGGCACACATAGGCACACAGGGACACACAATATGGATCATTTCACTTCCCAGGGGCCACTCCAGCCCCTCAGACTTTGCTCTCTTCTGCTACCTCCCACCACCAGTTTTGACCCCATTAGGATTGACTATATAAAAAAATTGTCCATCTTTTGTTGGCCCCAGAAACAGTACAGTGTTGCCAAGATATGGGTTGTATTGCCTTGGACATGCATGTGGGGGTGACATGGGCCCCTGTCCAAGGCTGCTTTCAGCTGAAAGGTTCCAAGTCCCAGCCCCAGCCCCAGGCCCACCAAGCCCCAGACCGGGGTAGGCCATGATAAAAGTCATTTCTTGATTGTCCTCATTACCAGGGCCATGAACGACAAATGAGCCCAGCCTGGAGCCCTTTCTTTTGGGGTCCTCATTGGCAGCACACCCTTTAGGTCCACCATGTGCCCCAGGGTGTAGAGATTCTTGGACCCAAGCTGCTTGCCCTGGGTTCACGCAGGCAAGAATGTGGGAGCAGGGAGGGGACACTCTGGCCCCTGGTGGTTGGAGAGCTGGCCTAGATAGCCCCTCACAGCCTGGCCTGCATCTCCAGCCAGGGTCCTTGCAGAAAGACTGCCAAGAGTCTTTCTCCCTGAGTCCTAGCATCGTCCCCACCTGCTCCAGCCCCTCCTCGCCCAGATCCACTGTGCAAACACAGGGCCACTGCCAACGGTGGGAACAGTAAATCTTCCCTCACTCTTTTATTCATGCCCTCACCTCTGCAGACAGTGCTGAGGACAAACAAACCCCACAGAATCCCTGCAGGCTCCAGCAGCCTGGAAGTCTCTTCTTTGCTCTTCTCTGATCCCCTCTGGATGGCAGAGGCTGGAGAAGAGGCCCACCCATCTCCCAAGGGGACAGCACCCCCTTCTCCTCCTCCCGAGTGGGCTCAGTGAGCACCACGTGCTGAGCCCTGTACCAGCTCTGGGGAGCAGAAATCAGTGAGACCTGGGGAAATGGGGAAATCAATATTCAAGGCTTCCAGGAGCAGCACTATATCTACCTCAGCTTCCTAGCCTCCCCCAAATTCTGGGACTGGGAGCGCCAGGCTAGCAAGGTGAGGTACCGCTGCCCAGGCTGCCATCTGAGGAACCGCCACAGGAAAGGAGCTGGGGCAGCAGGGCCAAGGCAGCATCTGCAAAACCGTCCAGACCTCGAGAATTCCCAGGAACCTTCTCTTCCTCCAACTCTGGGTCACCAGGGCAGGTTTCTTTTAAGCCCAGTCAGACTGAAGGAGGACTGGAGGAGGCCGAGGGGCACTAGGTTTTACAGAATGCCTTTTATACAAGTGGACTTAGTGTGACCCACTGTCCTGGTTTGCCCAGACAGTGGTTTCTGGGGACATAGGGCGTTCGGTGTTAAAACCAGGACCATCCTAGGCAAACTGGGAAGGTAGGGTCACTCTGAGGGGCTGTGGGAAAGGATTCTCCCTCCGTGAGCCTGGTAACATGGCCAGGGACAGAGGATAGTTTGGACCAAAGCTGCCTGTTAATGGTTCTGCTAACCAAAATCTTTCCTCCCTCCCACAAAGACCACGGACACTTTCCTTCTGCCACCTTTCTCTTGACAGCTCCTAAGCTGGCCTCGGGACCCACTCTGCTCCCCAGCCTCTCCCTGTGCATGAGGAGGAGGAGTGAGGAAAGATTTTGGTTAGCAGAACCATTAACAGGCAGCTTTGGTCCAAACTATCCTCTGTCCCTGGCCATGTTACCAGGCTCACGGAGGGAGAATCCTTTCCCACAGCCCCTCAGAGTGACCCTACCTTCCCAGTTTGCCTAGGATGGTCCTGGTTTTAACACCGAACGCCCTATGTCCCCAGAAACCACTGTCTGGGCAAACCAGGACAGTGGGTCACACTAAGTCCACTTGTATAAAAGGCATTCTGTAAAACCTAGTGCCCCTCGGCCTCCTCCAGTCCTCCTTCAGTCTGACTGGGCTTAAAAGAAACCTGCCCTGGTGACCCAGAGTTGGAGGAAGAGAAGGTTCCTGGGAATTCTCGAGGTCTGGACGGTTTTGCAGATGCTGCCTTGGCCCTGCTGCCCCAGCTCCTTTCCTGTGGCGGTTCCTCAGATGGCAGCCTGGGCAGCGGTACCTCACCTTGCTAGCCTGGCGCTCCCAGTCCCAGAATTTGGGGGAGGCTAGGAAGCTGAGGTAGATATAGTGCTGCTCCTGGAAGCCTTGAATATTGATTTCCCCATTTCCCCAGGTCTCACTGATTTCTGCTCCCCAGAGCTGGTACAGGGCTCAGCACGTGGTGCTCACTGAGCCCACTCGGGAGGAGGAGAAGGGGGTGCTGTCCCCTTGGGAGATGGGTGGGCCTCTTCTCCAGCCTCTGCCATCCAGAGGGGATCAGAGAAGAGCAAAGAAGAGACTTCCAGGCTGCTGGAGCCTGCAGGGATTCTGTGGGGTTTGTTTGTCCTCAGCACTGTCTGCAGAGGTGAGGGCATGAATAAAAGAGTGAGGGAAGATTTACTGTTCCCACCGTTGGCAGTGGCCCTGTGTTTGCACAGTGGATCTGGGCGAGGAGGGGCTGGAGCAGGTGGGGACGATGCTAGGACTCAGGGAGAAAGACTCTTGGCAGTCTTTCTGCAAGGACCCTGGCTGGAGATGCAGGCCAGGCTGTGAGGGGCTATCTAGGCCAGCTCTCCAACCACCAGGGGCCAGAGTGTCCCCTCCCTGCTCCCACATTCTTGCCTGCGTGAACCCAGGGCAAGCAGCTTGGGTCCAAGAATCTCTACACCCTGGGGCACATGGTGGACCTAAAGGGTGTGCTGCCAATGAGGACCCCAAAAGAAAGGGCTCCAGGCTGGGCTCATTTGTCGTTCATGGCCCTGGTAATGAGGACAATCAAGAAATGACTTTTATCATGGCCTACCCCGGTCTGGGGCTTGGTGGGCCTGGGGCTGGGGCTGGGACTTGGAACCTTTCAGCTGAAAGCAGCCTTGGACAGGGGCCCATGTCACCCCCACATGCATGTCCAAGGCAATACAACCCATATCTTGGCAACACTGTACTGTTTCTGGGGCCAACAAAAGATGGACAATTTTTTTATATAGTCAATCCTAATGGGGTCAAAACTGGTGGTGGGAGGTAGCAGAAGAGAGCAAAGTCTGAGGGGCTGGAGTGGCCCCTGGGAAGTGAAATGATCCATATTGTGTGTCCCTGTGTGCCTATGTGTGCCTGTGAGCATCTGTGTATGTCTGCGTGTGTTTATATATTTGTGTGTATCTGTGTGGTCTGTGTGTGTATTTGTGTGTATACTTGTGTGTGAGGCTCTACAGAA
>NW_027402411.1:0-3412 GCF_003265705.2 Callorhinus ursinus
TTCTGTAGAGCCTCACACACAAGTATACACACAAATACACACACAGACCACACAGATACACACAAATATATAAACACACGCAGACATACACAGATGCTCACAGGCACACATAGGCACACAGGGACACACAATATGGATCATTTCACTTCCCAGGGGCCACTCCAGCCCCTCAGACTTTGCTCTCTTCTGCTACCTCCCACCACCAGTTTTGACCCCATTAGGATTGACTATATAAAAAAATTGTCCATCTTTTGTTGGCCCCAGAAACAGTACAGTGTTGCCAAGATATGGGTTGTATTGCCTTGGACATGCATGTGGGGGTGACATGGGCCCCTGTCCAAGGCTGCTTTCAGCTGAAAGGTTCCAAGTCCCAGCCCCAGCCCCAGGCCCACCAAGCCCCAGACCGGGGTAGGCCATGATAAAAGTCATTTCTTGATTGTCCTCATTACCAGGGCCATGAACGACAAATGAGCCCAGCCTGGAGCCCTTTCTTTTGGGGTCCTCATTGGCAGCACACCCTTTAGGTCCACCATGTGCCCCAGGGTGTAGAGATTCTTGGACCCAAGCTGCTTGCCCTGGGTTCACGCAGGCAAGAATGTGGGAGCAGGGAGGGGACACTCTGGCCCCTGGTGGTTGGAGAGCTGGCCTAGATAGCCCCTCACAGCCTGGCCTGCATCTCCAGCCAGGGTCCTTGCAGAAAGACTGCCAAGAGTCTTTCTCCCTGAGTCCTAGCATCGTCCCCACCTGCTCCAGCCCCTCCTCGCCCAGATCCACTGTGCAAACACAGGGCCACTGCCAACGGTGGGAACAGTAAATCTTCCCTCACTCTTTTATTCATGCCCTCACCTCTGCAGACAGTGCTGAGGACAAACAAACCCCACAGAATCCCTGCAGGCTCCAGCAGCCTGGAAGTCTCTTCTTTGCTCTTCTCTGATCCCCTCTGGATGGCAGAGGCTGGAGAAGAGGCCCACCCATCTCCCAAGGGGACAGCACCCCCTTCTCCTCCTCCCGAGTGGGCTCAGTGAGCACCACGTGCTGAGCCCTGTACCAGCTCTGGGGAGCAGAAATCAGTGAGACCTGGGGAAATGGGGAAATCAATATTCAAGGCTTCCAGGAGCAGCACTATATCTACCTCAGCTTCCTAGCCTCCCCCAAATTCTGGGACTGGGAGCGCCAGGCTAGCAAGGTGAGGTACCGCTGCCCAGGCTGCCATCTGAGGAACCGCCACAGGAAAGGAGCTGGGGCAGCAGGGCCAAGGCAGCATCTGCAAAACCGTCCAGACCTCGAGAATTCCCAGGAACCTTCTCTTCCTCCAACTCTGGGTCACCAGGGCAGGTTTCTTTTAAGCCCAGTCAGACTGAAGGAGGACTGGAGGAGGCCGAGGGGCACTAGGTTTTACAGAATGCCTTTTATACAAGTGGACTTAGTGTGACCCACTGTCCTGGTTTGCCCAGACAGTGGTTTCTGGGGACATAGGGCGTTCGGTGTTAAAACCAGGACCATCCTAGGCAAACTGGGAAGGTAGGGTCACTCTGAGGGGCTGTGGGAAAGGATTCTCCCTCCGTGAGCCTGGTAACATGGCCAGGGACAGAGGATAGTTTGGACCAAAGCTGCCTGTTAATGGTTCTGCTAACCAAAATCTTTCCTCCCTCCCACAAAGACCACGGACACTTTCCTTCTGCCACCTTTCTCTTGACAGCTCCTAAGCTGGCCTCGGGACCCACTCTGCTCCCCAGCCTCTCCCTGTGCATGAGGAGGAGGAGTGAGGAAAGATTTTGGTTAGCAGAACCATTAACAGGCAGCTTTGGTCCAAACTATCCTCTGTCCCTGGCCATGTTACCAGGCTCACGGAGGGAGAATCCTTTCCCACAGCCCCTCAGAGTGACCCTACCTTCCCAGTTTGCCTAGGATGGTCCTGGTTTTAACACCGAACGCCCTATGTCCCCAGAAACCACTGTCTGGGCAAACCAGGACAGTGGGTCACACTAAGTCCACTTGTATAAAAGGCATTCTGTAAAACCTAGTGCCCCTCGGCCTCCTCCAGTCCTCCTTCAGTCTGACTGGGCTTAAAAGAAACCTGCCCTGGTGACCCAGAGTTGGAGGAAGAGAAGGTTCCTGGGAATTCTCGAGGTCTGGACGGTTTTGCAGATGCTGCCTTGGCCCTGCTGCCCCAGCTCCTTTCCTGTGGCGGTTCCTCAGATGGCAGCCTGGGCAGCGGTACCTCACCTTGCTAGCCTGGCGCTCCCAGTCCCAGAATTTGGGGGAGGCTAGGAAGCTGAGGTAGATATAGTGCTGCTCCTGGAAGCCTTGAATATTGATTTCCCCATTTCCCCAGGTCTCACTGATTTCTGCTCCCCAGAGCTGGTACAGGGCTCAGCACGTGGTGCTCACTGAGCCCACTCGGGAGGAGGAGAAGGGGGTGCTGTCCCCTTGGGAGATGGGTGGGCCTCTTCTCCAGCCTCTGCCATCCAGAGGGGATCAGAGAAGAGCAAAGAAGAGACTTCCAGGCTGCTGGAGCCTGCAGGGATTCTGTGGGGTTTGTTTGTCCTCAGCACTGTCTGCAGAGGTGAGGGCATGAATAAAAGAGTGAGGGAAGATTTACTGTTCCCACCGTTGGCAGTGGCCCTGTGTTTGCACAGTGGATCTGGGCGAGGAGGGGCTGGAGCAGGTGGGGACGATGCTAGGACTCAGGGAGAAAGACTCTTGGCAGTCTTTCTGCAAGGACCCTGGCTGGAGATGCAGGCCAGGCTGTGAGGGGCTATCTAGGCCAGCTCTCCAACCACCAGGGGCCAGAGTGTCCCCTCCCTGCTCCCACATTCTTGCCTGCGTGAACCCAGGGCAAGCAGCTTGGGTCCAAGAATCTCTACACCCTGGGGCACATGGTGGACCTAAAGGGTGTGCTGCCAATGAGGACCCCAAAAGAAAGGGCTCCAGGCTGGGCTCATTTGTCGTTCATGGCCCTGGTAATGAGGACAATCAAGAAATGACTTTTATCATGGCCTACCCCGGTCTGGGGCTTGGTGGGCCTGGGGCTGGGGCTGGGACTTGGAACCTTTCAGCTGAAAGCAGCCTTGGACAGGGGCCCATGTCACCCCCACATGCATGTCCAAGGCAATACAACCCATATCTTGGCAACACTGTACTGTTTCTGGGGCCAACAAAAGATGGACAATTTTTTTATATAGTCAATCCTAATGGGGTCAAAACTGGTGGTGGGAGGTAGCAGAAGAGAGCAAAGTCTGAGGGGCTGGAGTGGCCCCTGGGAAGTGAAATGATCCATATTGTGTGTCCCTGTGTGCCTATGTGTGCCTGTGAGCATCTGTGTATGTCTGCGTGTGTTTATATATTTGTGTGTATCTGTGTGGTCTGTGTGTGTATTTGTGTGTATACTTGTGTGTGAGGCTCTACAGAA
>NW_027402412.1:0-3411 GCF_003265705.2 Callorhinus ursinus
CCTGTCTCTGCTCTCTCCAGGCCCGTTCCCTCAGACCAAAGCCCTCATTGCCCTGAGAGCCACGGGCAAAGACTGTGGACGTCGCATCAGACTACAAAGTCCAGGGATTCCCCGAGATAGGTCCTTCAGGTCCCTTACCCCTACCCTCTGTTCCCCGTTTGGACTCCCTGGATGGCCGGTGCCCTCATCCCTGCTCCTGAGGGCCACTCCTCACAACAAGCGCTCAGTGTCTCTGGGACCCAGAGCAGAAGTCAGAACACGCCTCATGTCACCGTTGTCTCACTCAGAGGCCTCCCAGGACTGATTCTCTACTGGGTCCAGGGTCCTTCATTCCTCCCTCTGGTCCTCACCTCGACTCCTGACAGAACCTGGGCCCTCCTGCCCCTGTCCCCACACGTGTGTGCGCGTGTTTGCCTTTGGCATTTGCACAACGATGGTCGGGAAGGCATCAGAAGCAAGAACCAGCAAACTTCTATCTCTTCAGCTTCTGACCCCCGTCCCCTGCTTCTTCCATTTTTGCGCCTTTCCAACCCATCCCTAGACCAATGCCCTGTGATTTCAGTCCAGAGCCCAAACAAGTAGGCAAGGTGTCCAGGCTGGTGTCCAGGGCATGAAAAAAAACTTTTTCTTAAAGGTATTTATTTATTTGAGAAAGAGAAAGCACACACAGGGGGAGAGAGAGAAGCAGAGTCTCCACTGAGCGGGGAGCCCCATGTGGGGTGTGATCCCAGGATCCTGAGATCCTGACCTGAGCCGATGGCAGATGCTTAACCAACAGAGGACCCAGGCACCCCAAGAACATGATAAAACTCTTAACTCTTGGACTGGGTAAGAACAAATGCTGCAAAGTGGATGGTACTCACACAATCAGCCCCTGAAGCTGCTGAAACCTTCTATGGCAAGGAACCCCACAGGAGAGCATCCTCAAGGACACCAAGCTCTGGATGTGGGAGTCATCCCAGGAAACAACCCCCCCACCCCCACGAGGCTCCTTGCCCTGCTTTCTTCTCCCAACTCTTCCTGTCCCTGCACTCCTTAAAATGCTCAGGGCTCTGTCTTCATGAGCACACACAAACACACACACAGGGAAGAACCAGCAAGCAGCCTCACTTCATGCCCAGCACCCCGCAGGAGAGACTGCCGAACCCAGCAAAGCCTGGAAAGGGCCTGGCGGACCCCAGGGCTCAGGCCCCCTCTTCCTCATCTCTCACAGCCGCTTCAGACAGGGCCAGGGAGGAAGCCAGCTGCGCGCACCTGACCCGGAGCAAATACTCCAGCATTTGCAACTTGCTGGTTTCGGCGTGGGCCCTGGAACCCCACGGGACCTCATAGCAGGCAGGTCACTGCCGGGCACCTGCCGGTACTCCACGTACACTTCCTGCACCAAAACCTTGGTGAAGAACTCCCTAGGCTCCCCGTAGATGACGTGCTCCTGGCCGGCATACACCCCCATGACACCCAGCATTTCCCACACCACCTCCTCAGGGACACGGTCACCATGCAGGAGGCTCACCCCCAGGAGGCCGGTCTTGGGCACTCCCTGCTCACCGCTCATCATCCCATCATAGGTGAGGCCCAGGATGGGGACCAGGATGTAAGAGTGGTCGCTGGGGTCCACTTCCCTCATATCCATACCAAAGACCAGTTGCAAGCACTCAGAGGCCTGGCCCAAGATCACTGGGAAGGCATCCAGGGCATCCTGGCCGACGATCTCCAGCATCTCTGCCTGGCTGGTCGGCTCCTTGATGTGATACTTGAGGAGCAGGAACTCCACCAGCTCGGCCAGCTTCCCCTGGATTATGTTTTGGAGCCCCGGCTGGGCTTCCTTAAGCTCCTCGCAGGGGCTGGACCCCTCCTCATCGGAGCTGCTGGAGCCCTGGTCAGGCTGGCTGCAGGCAGTGGCTGCCCGAGCAGTGGGGGAGGGGCTGGCACTCAGAGAGCTCTGGGGACGACTCTGGAACCCAGCAGCAGACCCCCTCTCCGAGGGGACCAGAAAGAGTGCAGAGCAGGGGCCCGATGGGGCGGCGGACTGGGAGGAGGCCAAGGTGGAGAAGGAGGAGGGGGTGCGGGGAACCTTCTCCTCCACAGCCCCCAACAGCTGTGCCTCCACTAGGCCCTGGGCCAGGCCTGGGTCTTCCTCCAGCTTCCAGACCTCACTCCTCTGACCCAGGGGCATGGTGTTTGTGTCGGGCTGAACCTGAAGAAAGAGTTGGGATGGCTCCTCAGGGTGCAGCCCATGCAGCAGAGGCCTGAAGTCTTGGAGCTGACAGTGCGCTGCGTCGGACTTGGGTGCTGAGGGGTCCCCTCTGGGGTGGGACGGGCGAGCCCCTGGCTCCACGCTCAGAGCAAGTACCTCACCTTGACCACTGGCACTCACCTGCACCTCCCCTGCTGTGGGAACTTAGAGGCTCCTGCCTCAGACCTAGGCCTCGACTCTGAATTCTGGAAGCCCCTGGAGGAGAAAAGGAGGAGTCACTTTGGGGTGCAGACACAGAGCACAGCCCCCGGCCCCCAGTGGGGCAGGAGGGCTGGGGCAGACTCTGTGAGGTCCGCATCCGTCCAAGCTGGGCGGTCCCCTCCTTGGCCCCTCAGGGGACTGCTATTTCCCCTGGCAGGGCCTGGGCCTCTGCAGCCTGAGGCCACAGGGTCACAGCAAGACCGTGCAGCCCTGAGACCCCACAGAAGGTAAGCGAGGGGGCCCACCTCTGCCCACGCCTGCCAGAGGTCTAAGGGCTTGTCTCGGGTTCCCAGGGACGACCAAGCTCGGGTGCCGTCTGTGCTGGGATGGGCGCACCTCTCCGTCTATACCTTGACCCCACGGAAGGCCTGGGAAAACTCTCTGTGTTGACCGGAGGCCACCCTTCAGGTGCCAAGGCCTCATCTCTGGGAGACGCCAGAAGGAAAAGTCAGGAGAAATACAATAATTTTTTTAAAGATTTTATTTATTTATTCATGAGAGACAGAGGAGGAGAGAAAGAGAGGGAGAGAGAGAGAGAGAGAAGCAGAGGGAGAAGCACCTCCCAAGGAGCAGGTAGCCCGATGCGGGACTCGATCCCAGGACCCTGGGATCATGACCTGAGCCGAAGGCAGACGCTTAACCATCTGAGCCACCCAGGCGCCCAAAAGTCAGGAGAAATAACTTGGCCCACCGATCACCCGTCTCCCCATGGCAGGCAGCAGCGTCAGGGTAGGCTTGGGCCCTATGGATCTTGCTGTGGGATGCATCCCCTCATTTCTCATCTGCCCCCCACCATCAGGGCCAGACCCAGAGCCAGGGCACCTGCCTCCTCTGCTACCCGAGTCCAGACCCTCAGGCCCGGGCCCTCTCCATCCTGAGAGGAAGGATCTGGAGAGGAGGAGGGACGCAGCCTGACAGGCCCCACCCAGCTTTCCCAGGGCCTCTAGGTAGGG
>NW_027402413.1:0-3374 GCF_003265705.2 Callorhinus ursinus
TATGTATACATACATATATACATCTGTATCTCCTACGGGTTCTTTTTTCTGCAGAAACAGAATAGCCCTGTAATGGCCCTGACTAATATACTAGGCTATTAATTAAGAAGATCTAAATAAATCCTCTGCCCTACTTCCCTCGTAGTAGAAARGCCAAAATGTATATTCATTAGAATTAGGTTCTCAGAGTGTCCCTTGCTGTGTTGATGTCTAGGGGATTTATCTATACTTCCTAATGCGTGAATAAAATCATTCTAACCACGGGTATTGCATATCGCTCTCAAGGAAGACCTTAATGCTCATGCAATTCAAATGGCCATTCAGCTGTCTGTAATTTCAGTGACAACTGTCCCCTTCACACATATGTACGCCACTAATCAAAGAGCTAAAGGGTAGGAAGATGATCCTCCAGTGGCAAATTCAGGGATTCTCTACAGCAATAGACTTCAAACTGAATACAAGAGGATCTTGTTAGCTGAGTATATATTAACCCAGTCCCCAGTTACAAGGTTGTGTCGGGGAGAGTTAGCGTAACATAAAGACATTAGCCTACAAGCAACTGGGAGAATATTAGCCCCTTTCAAGGAACCCAGCCCACTTACTTTCAGCGCCTGCCCTTGTCCACTGCACCAAGTCTTTCTCAGCCAGTTGCTTCATTAAGAGGCAGATGTTGGCAGCATCTAAAAGGATAAGACAAATTGGTTTTGAAGGAAACGTGAAAATCTTGCAAAAGAAGCAGGATTTTATACAGAAGACAACAGTGAGTTTGGAAAACACAGAATCTCATCTGGAAGCATTCACACACAAAAGACACGGTGGAGTCAAGAACTGAAAAGAATACGTACAAGAACAATGACAACGCAGACACCTTAAAAGAAAAATTACTTGAGGGGCGCCTGGGTGGCTCAGTCGGTTAAGCGTCTGCCTTCGGCTCAGGTCATGGTCCCGGGGTCCTGGGATCGAGCCCCGCATCGGGCTCCCTGCTCCACGGGAGGCCTGCTTCTCCCTCTCCCACTCCCCCTGCTTGTGTTCCTGCTCTCGCTGTCTCTGTCAAATAAATAAATAAAATCTGAAAAAAAAAGAAATTAAATTAAAAAAAGAAAAATTATTTGAATTAAGAACTGTTCTTGGCAGAGCGGTCATAGCAACTTTAATAATGGGCAGATAAAACAAACGTCTGAAAGAGGAGGATGGGTAACCAAAACAAAGCTCAAAAGTAAATCTGACGATAAGCTACAAATGCTCGCTGGAGCCGCGGCGGCTGGCTTGTGAGGCTGGCCCGCTGCATGCACCACTCCTTCGTCTGGGGGACCCCAAGTTTCATCTGTGGCCTAGCCCCCCACCCGCAGTCCTGGAGGAGGTCACTGAGAGGCGTCGCCCACCGGCTGACCCCATGCTCGCTCAGGGAATCTGAGGCTCCTCCCCCCGCCCCTGTCCCTGGGAAGGGGCTCTCCCCACCCTTCCCACCCCCTGGGAGCCTTTCCAAGGACTCAGACATGACAGAGCGTGTGGCCTGGAGACCATGTGGGCCCAGTAGTGACCGAGCTCAGTTGAACCTCTGTAAACTCGAGGTTCCACAGGCAGGGTCAGTACCTCCTCATCTCCCAGCTGCCCACGCTGGGCCTCAGAAGGAAGTCCCTTCGCTTACTTACCCTGCCCCGTACCCAGGCTACCGGCCTCCGAATCGGGGTCTCCCAGCCCTCCCGGTGCTCCCGTGTGCAACTTCCCGCGACAACTGCTGACGTCGCGTGCCCACAAGCTCCGCCCCAGATCCCGGGATGGAGCGCAGATGAGCCAATGAGCTCAGCCCATTTCTGGACACGTGACACAGCCTGCCCAAGTGACTCTCTGCACCTGCGCGACGGCGCTGCCGTCCGGGCTGGCTGGCCGGCGGTCGGGCTGTGAGGCGCTGTGCCTTCGGAGTCCCTGAGGCGAGAGCGGAAGGCGCTGGAAACCCCGAGCTGGCTGTGGCCTGGCAGGGTGCCTCAGGCCTCGCCCCCACTCCCTGCACCGCGGCCTGGCGCCCGCCCCCGAGCCTCCCGGTGCAGGCCTGAGACCCGCGGACCCGGAGCAGGCGCGCCGCGGCGGAGACCCTCTCTGGATTCCCAAGACCAATCAACGGTAAGCTGTCTCCTTAAATTCTGTTTATACTGATGACATGTCGAAGTGGTAATATTTTGGACGTATGGGGTTAAAACATCGTGTCAGTAGTTACGTTGGCCTTTTCGCTTTTACGTTTCGACGGGGCAGGTAGACACACGTCAGCTGCGCAGGTGGCCCCGCTCTGGGTGGACGGCGAGGACGCGGGGTGGCCGGGTGACGTGTCTGTCCAGCCAGGGCAGTCCGGACAGCTTGCGGGGCTCCCTGGCTTTCCCGGAGCAACAGGTGTCAGCCAGAGGGTCCGCCGCCCTCCGGGAAAATGTAACCCAAGGAAAAGACTACTCTCGGAATCTCAGCTGCCGTTCGAGGGAGGCGTGCCCAGGAAAAAGGGGTGCCTGTTTGCCGGCTGGCTCCGGATGGGTCAGCTGCGGGGTCTCGGGGGGTGGGGGGAGCTGTGCAGAGAAGGCAGGTGTTCCAGGGCTGGGGAATTCCAGGACAAATCTGAGGATGGGGCAAGAAATACTGAGAGTGTCTGGGGACCCCCCAGTGACCAGTGGCGTGGTCAGTGGGTATTCCAAGAGCAATGACCGTCTGTCTAGGCCCCTGGAAGTTATTTTTAATTATTCTATGATGCAGAGGGCTTCCGCATTCTCCCCACTCTCTAGTTTAAAAAAAAAAATAAAAACAAAAGTAGTTTGCAGTATTCACATATGCTGTATGTGAATAGGATCAGTTTATGGAACTGGTAAAGAAGTTTGTTTTTTCCGTCTGGATCAACATGGAGCAGAACAGCCCACATTCACTACAACTGCTAGCCAGGAGGCAAAGGCACCGGATAAGCACCCCCAACCTCCACCGCTGACCCACCCACTCACCACTCTCTCCAGCGGCTGGGCAACAGGAGGGTTTTTTTCCTTTTGAAGAGTATGCGATTGGGGCCAGCACTGACCTTGCCCACATCTCAGAGGACTAGGAGGTCCCAGCTAACATCAGGGATATAATAGTAAAAGCCTAGTAATAATGGCAAAATAATACTCTGAAAATTATTTAGTAATTTCCAACTACAATAGCTCTTCCTTCAGAAATGCTTAAGATTGGCGTCTATTTTGCTCTAGAGAGAACATTCCTTATTAGGGCAAAGGGAAAAGGAAAGCAACAATAGCCAAAAAGAGGCAGAAAATGAAAAGCCACAAGCTTCTACCGGCGTAGGGAATGCAATTTCTCTTTGCTCGTTCAAGAACAACTAGAATATACCGAGTACTCCATAAACAGCC
>NW_027402414.1:0-153 GCF_003265705.2 Callorhinus ursinus
TCCCGCTCTAAGAAATTATAGTTCCTTTATTTCCCGACCACTGAGTATTTCCCAGTGGCTGCTTTTCCTAAGGCTCAGCCCCCATCCTGCCCCACCATGGTAGGCCCCCTCCTGCACCTGTTCCCCGGCCTCTTCTCACCTCGGGATCTCTCC
>NW_027402414.1:3153-3410 GCF_003265705.2 Callorhinus ursinus
GTCTTGTCATTTTGTCCAGAGGAGAATAGATGAATGAGAGAACAAAATGCTAACAGGTTTACAACGTCCCCAGCAAATATACTGTACACAAATCAGAAAAGACCTGAAACCAGGGGAAAAGAAAGGGAAAGAAAGAAAAAAGAAAGAGAAAAAAAAAAGAAAAAAAGATAAAAACAAAAACAGAACAATACAAAAAAAGCAGAATATGATCAAATATGATCAGGCTAGTGCATAGATCAGTGCCACACACTAGATTT
>NW_027402415.1:0-3409 GCF_003265705.2 Callorhinus ursinus
GAGATGAGGAAGGACACTATATCCTACTTAAAGCGTCTATCCAACAAAAAGATCTAACAATTGTAAATATCTATGCCCATAACATTGGAGCAGCCAATTAGATAAGCCAATTAATAACAAAAGCAAAGGATCACATTGACAACAATACAATAATAGTGGGGGACTTTAACACCCCCTTCACTGAAATGGACAGATCATCTAAGCAAAAGATCAACAAGGAAATAAAGACTTTAAATGAAACACTGGACCAAATGGACTTCACAGACATATTCAGAACATTCCATCCCAGAGCAACGGAATACACATTCTTCTCTAGTGCCCATGGAACATTCTCCAGAATTGATCACATCCTAGGTCATATATCAGGTCTCAACCGGTACCAAAAGATTGGGATTATTCCCTGCATATTTTCAGACCACAGTGCTTTGAAACTAGAACTCAATCACAAGAGGAAAGTCAGAAAGAACTCAAATACATGAGGCTAAAGAGCATCCTACTAAAGAATGAATGGGTCAACCAGGAAATTAAAGAAGAATTAAAAAAAATGCATGGAAACCAATGAAAATGAAAACACAACTGTCCAAAATCTTTGGGATGCAGCGAAGGCAGTCCTAAGAGGAAAGTATATAGCAATACAAGCCTTTCTCAAGATACAAGAAAGGTCTCAAATACACAACCTAACCCTACACCTAAAGGAGCTAGAGAAAAAACAGCAAATAAAGCCTAAACCCAGCAGGAGAAGAGAAATCATAAAGATCAGAGCAGAAATCAATGAACTAGAAACCAAAAGAACAGTAGAACAGATCAACGAAACTAGGAGCTGGTTCTTTGAAAGAATTAACAAGATTGATAAACCCCTGGCCAGACTTATCAAAAAGAAAAGAGAAATGACCCAAATCAACAAAATCATGAATGAAAGAGGAGAGATCACAACCAACACCAAAGAAATACAAACAATTCTAAGAACATATTATGAGCAACTCTATGCCAGCATATTAGACAACCTGGAAGAAATGGGTACATTCCTAGAGATGTATCAACTACCAAAACTGAACCAGGAAGAAATAGAAAACCTGAACAGACCTATAACCACTGAGGAAATTGAAGCAGTCGACAAAAATCTCCCAACAAACAAAAGCCCAGGGCCAGATGGCTTCCCAGGGGAATTCTACCAAACATTTAAAGAAGAATTAATACCTATTTTTCTGAAACTGTTCCAAAAAATAGAAATGGAAGGAAAACTTCCAAACTCATTTCATGAGGCCACCATTACCTTGATCCCCAAACCAGACAAAGACCCCATCAAAAAGGAGAATTACAGACCAATATCCTTGATGAACATGGATGCAAAAATTCTCACCAAAATACTAGCCGATAGGATCCAACAGTACATTAAAAGGATTATTCACAATGACCAAGTGGGATTTATCCCTGGGCTGCAAGGTTAGTTCAACATCCACAAATCAATCAACGTGATACAATACATTAACAAAAGAAAGAACAAGAATCATATGATCCTCTCAATAGATGCAGAAAAAGCATTTGACAAAGTACAGCATCCTTTCTTGATCAAAACTCTTCAGAGTATAGGGATAGAGGGTACCTACCTCAATATCATAAAAGCGATCTATGAAAAACCTACAGCGAATATCATTCTCAACGGGGAAAAACTGAGAGCTTTCCCCCTAAGGTTAGGAATGCGGCAGGGATGTCCTCCATCACCACTGCTATTCAACATAGTACTAGAAGTCCTAGCCACAGCAATCAGACAGCAAAAAGAAATCAAAGTCATCCAAATCGGCAAAGTAGAAGTCAAACTCTCACTCTTTGCAGATGATATGATACTTTATGTGGAAAACCCAAAAGACTCCACCCCAAAACTGCTAGAACTCATACAGGAATTCAGTAAAGTGGCAGGATATAAAGTCAATGCCCAGAAATCAGTGGCATTCCTATCCACCAACAACAAGACAGAAGAGAGAGAAATTAAGGATTTGATCCCATTTACAATTGCAGCCACAACCGTAAGATACCTAGGAATAAATCTAACCAAAGAGGCAAAGGATCTGTACTCAGAAAACTATAAAATAGTCATGAAAGAAATTGAGGAAAACAAAGAAATGGAAAAACGTTCCATGCTCATGGATTAGAAGAACAAATATTGTGACGATGTCAATGATAACTAGATCAATCTACACACATTCAATGCAATCCCCATCAAAATACCATCCACTTTTTTCAAAGAAATGGAACAAATAATTCTAAAATTTGTATGGAACCAGAAAAGACCCCGAATAGCCAGAGGAATGTTGTAAAAGAAAAGCAAAGCTAGCGGCATCACAATTCCGGACTTCCAGCTCTATTACAAAGCTGTCATCATCAAGACAGTATGGTACTGGCACAAAAACAGACACATAGATCAATGAAACAGAATAGAGAGCCCAGAAATGCACTCTCAACTCTATGGTCAACTCATCTTTGACAAAGCAGGAAAGAAGGTCCAATGGGAAAAAGACAGTCTCTTCAACAAATGGTGTTGGGAAAATTGGACAGCCAACATGCAGAAGAATGAAACTGGACCATTTCCTTACACCACACACAAAAATAGACTCCAAATGGTTGAAAGACCTAAATGTGAGACAGGAGTCCATCAAAATCCTAAAGGAGACCACAGACAGCAACCTCTTCGACCTCAGCCGCAGCAACTTCTTCCTAGAAACATCGCCAAAGGCAAGGGAAGCAAGGGCAAAAATGAAGCATTGGGATTTCATCAAGATAAAAAGCTTTTGCACATCAAAAGAAACAGTCCACAAAACCAAAATACAACTGACAGAATGGGAGAAGATATTTGCAAATGACATATCAGATAAAGGGCTAGTATCAAAATCTATAAAGATCTTATGAAATTCAACGCCCAAAATACAAATAATCCAATCAAGAAATGGGCAGAAGACATGAACAGACATTTTTCCAAAGAAGACATCCAAATGGCCAACAGACACATCGAAAAGTGCTCAAAATTGCTCGGCATCAGGGAAATCCAAATTTAAACCTCAATGAGATACCACCTCACACCAGTCAGAATGGCTAAAATTAACAAGTCAGGAAATGACAGATGTTGGCGGGGATGCAGAGAAAGGGGAACCCTCCTACATTGTTGTTGGGAATGCAAGCTGGTGCAACCACTCTGGAAAACAGTATGGAGGTTCCTCAAAAAGCTGTAAATAGAGCTACCATACGATCCAGCAAGTGCACTACTGGGTATTTACCCCAAAGATACAAATGTAGGCACCCGAAGGGGTATGTGCACCCCAATGTTTATAGCAGCAATGTCCACAATAGCCAGACTGTAGAAAGAGCCAAGATGCCCATCGACAGATGAATGGATAAAGAAGAAGTGGTATATATA
>NW_027402416.1:0-3408 GCF_003265705.2 Callorhinus ursinus
GCTGGGGTGGCAATCCTTATATCAGACAAATTAGATTTTAAAACAAAGACTGAAATAAGAGATGAAGGACACTATATCCTACTTAAAGGGTCTATCCAACAAGAAGAGCTAACAATTGTAAATATCTATGCCCCTAACATGGGAGCAGCCAGTTATATAAGCCAATTAATGACAAAAGCAAAGAAACACATCGACAACAATACAATAATACCGGGGACTTTAATACCCTCCTCACTGAAATGGACAGATTATCTAAGCAAAAGATCAACAAGGAAATAAAGACTTTAAATAACACACTGGACCAAATGGACTTCACAGACATATTCAGAACATTCCATCCTAAAACAATGGAATACACATTCTTCTCTAGTGCCCAGGAAACATTCTCCAGAATAGATCACATCCTAGGTCACAAATCAGGCCTCAACCGGTATGAAAAGACTGGGATTATTCCATGCATATTTTGAGACCACAATGCTTTGAAACTAGAACTCAAAGACAAGAGGAAAGTCAGAAAGAACTCAAATACATGGAGGCTAAAGAGCATCCTACTAAAGAATGAATGGGTCAACCAGGAAATGAAAGAAGAATTAAGAAAAATTCATGGAAACCAACAAAAGTGAAAACACAACTGTTCAAAATCTTTGGGATGTAGCAAAGGCAGTCCTGAGAGGAAATTATATAGCAATACAAGCCTTTCTCAAGAAACAAGAAAGGTCTCAAATATACGACCTAACCCTACACCTAAAGGAGCTAGAGAAAAAAACAGCAAATAAAGTCTAAACCCAGCAGGAAAAGAGAAATCATAAAGATCAGAGCAGAAATCAATGAAATAGACACCAAAAGAACAGTAGAACAGATCAACGAAACTAGGAGCTGGTTCCTTGAAAGATGATAAACCCCTGGGGAGACTTATCAAAAAGAAAAGAGAAATGACCCAAATCAACAAAATCATGAATGAAAGAGGAGAGATCACAAACGACACCAAAGAAATACAAACAATTCTAAGACCATATTATAAGCAAATCTATGCCAGCAAATTAGATAACCTGGAAGAAATGGGTGCATTCCTAGAGATGTATCAACTACCAAAATTGAACCAGGAAGAAATAGAAAACCTGAGCAGACCTACAACCACTAAGGAAATTGAAGCAGTCATCAAAAATCTCCCAACACACAAAAGCCAAGGGCCAGATGGCTTCCCAGGAGAATTCTACCAAACATTTCAAGAAGAATTAATACCTATTCTCCTGAAACTGTTCCAAAAAATAGAAATGGAAGGAAAACTTCCAAACTCATTTTATGAGGCCAGCATTACCTTGATCCCCAAACCAGACAAGACCCCATCAAAAAGGAGAATGACAGACCAATATCCTTGATGAACATGGATGCAAAAATTCTCACCAAAATACTAGCCAATAGATCCAACAGTACATTAAAAGGATTATTCACCATGACCAAGTGGGATTTATCCCTGGGCTGCAAGGTTGGTTCAACATCCGCAAATCAATCAACGTGATACAATACATTAACAAAGAAAGAGCAAGAATCATATGATCCTCTCAATAGATGCAGAAAAAGCATTTGACAAAGTACAGCATCCTTTCTTGATCAAAACTCTTCAGAGTATCAGGATAGAGGGTAGCTACCTCAATATCATAAAAGCCATCTATGAAAAACCTACAGTGAATATCATTCTCAATGGGGAGAAACTGAGAGCTTTCCCCCTAAGGTCAGGAACTCGGCAGGGATGTCCACTATCACCATTGCTATTCAACATAGTATTAGAAGTCCTAGCCACAGCAATCAGACAACAAAAGAAATCAAAGGCATCCAAATCGGCAAAGAGGAAGTCAAACTCTCACTCTTTGCAGGTGATACGATACTTTATGTGGAAAACCCAAAAGACTCCACCCCAAAACTGCTAGAACTCATAGAGGAATTCAGGAAAGTGGCAGGATATAAAATCAATGCACAGAAATCAGTGGCATTCCTATACACCAACAACAAGACAGAAGAGAGAGAAATTAAGGAGCCGAACCCATTTACAATTGCACCCAAAACCATGATACCTAGGAATAAATCTAACCACAGAGGCAAAGGATCTGTACTCAGAAAACTATAAAATACTCATGAAAGAAATTGAAGAAGACACAAAGAAATGGAAAAACGTTCCATGCTCATGGATTGGAAGAACAAACATTGTGAAAATGTCAATGCTACGTAACGCAATCTACACATTCAATGCAATCCCCATCAAATACCATCCACCTTTTTCAAAGAAATGGAACAAGTAATCCTAAAAATTGTATGGAGCCAGAAAAGACCCCGAATAGCCAGAGGAATGTTGAAAAAGAAAAGCAAAGCTGGCGGCATCACAATTCCAGACTTCCAGCTCTATTACAAAGCTGTCATCATCAAGACAGTATGGTACTGGCTCAAAAACAGACACATAGATCAAAGGAACAGAATAGAGAGCCCAGAAATGGACCCTCAACACTATGGTCAACTAATCTCTGACAAAGGAGGAAAGAATGTCCAATGGAAAAAAGACAGTCTCTTCAACAAATGGTGTTGGGAAAACTGGACAGCCACATGCAGAAGAATGAAACTGGACCATTTCCTTACACCACACACAAAAATAGACTCCAAATGGTTGAAAGACCTAGATGTGAGACCGGAGTCCATCAAAATCCTAAGGAGAACACAGGCAACAAACTCTTCGACCTCAACCGCAGCAACTTCTTCCTAGAAACATCGCCAGAGGGAAGGGAAGCAAGGGCAAAAATGAACTATTGGGATTTCATCAAGATAAAAAGCTTTTGCACAGCAAAAGAAACAGTCAACAAAACCAAAAGGCAACTGACAGAATGGGAGAAAATATTTGCAAATGACATATCAGATAAAGGGCTAGTATCCAAAATCTATAAAGAACTTATCAAACTCAACACCCAAAGAACAAATAATCCAATCAGGAAATGGGCAGAAGACATGAGCAGACATTTTTCCAAAGAAGACATCCAAACGGCCAACAGACATATGAAAAAGTGCTTGGAATCAGGGAAATCCAAATCAAAACCTCAATGAGATACCACCTCACACCAGTCAGAATGGCTAAAATTAACAAGTCAGGAAACGACAGATGTTGGCGGGGATGTGGAGAAAGGGGAACCCTTCTACACTGTTGGTGGGAATGCCCGCTGGTGCAACCACTCTGGAAAACAGTATGGAGGTTCCTCAAAATTTGAAAATAGAGCTACCATACGATCCAGCAATTGCACTACTGGGTATTTACCCCAAAGATACAAATATAGGGACCCGAAGGGGTACAAGCACCCCAGTGTTTATCACAGCAATGTCTACAATAGCCAAACTGTGGAAAGAGCCAAGATGTCCATCGACAGATGA
>NW_027402417.1:0-3408 GCF_003265705.2 Callorhinus ursinus
AGCCATTCTGACGGGTGTGAGGTGGTATCTCATTGAGGTTTTGATTTAGATTTCCCTGATGCCGAGCGATGTTGAGCACTTTTTCATGTGCCTGTTGGCCATTTGGATGTCTTCTTTGGAAAAATGTCTGTTCATGTCTTCTGCCCATTTCTTGATTGGATTATTTGTTCTTTGGGTGTTGAGTGTGATAAGTTCTTTATAGGTTTTGGATACTAGCCCTTTATCTGATATGTCATTTGCAAATAATTTCTCCCATTCTGTCGGTTGTCTTTTGGTTTTGTGGACTGTTTCTTTTGCTGTGCAAAAGTTTTTTATCTTGATGAAATCCCAATAGTTCATTTTTGCCCTGGCTTCCCATGCCTTTGGCGATGTTTCTAGGAAGAAGTTGCTACGGCTGAGATCGAAGAGGTTGCTACCTGTGTTCTCCTTTAGGATTTTGATGGACTCCTGTCTCACGTTTAGGTCTTTCCACCATTTGGAGTCTATTTTTGTGTGTGGTGTAAGGAAATGGTCCAGTTTCATTCTTCTGAATGTGGCTGTCCAATTTTCCCAACACCATTTGTTGAAGAGACTTTTTTCCATTGGACATTCTTTCCTGCTTTGTCAAAGATAAGTTGACCATAGAGTTGAGGGTCCATTTCTGGGCTCTCGATTCTGTTCCATTGATCTATGTGTCTGTTTTTGTGCCAGTACCATACTGTCTTGATGATGACAGCTTTGTAATAGAGCTGGAAGTCTGGAATTGTGATGCCGCCAGCTTTGCTTTTCTTTTTCAAGATTCCTCTGGCTATTCGGGGTCTCTTCTGGTTCCATACAAATTTTAGGATTATTTGTTCCATTTCTTTGAAAAAAGTGGATGGTATTTTGATGGGGATTGCATTGAATGTGTAGATTGCTCTAGGTAGCATTGACATCTTCACAATGTTGGTTCTCCGAATCCATGAGCATGGAACGTTTTTCCATTTCTTTGTGTCTTCTTCAATTTCTTTCCTGAGTATTTTATACTTTTCTGAGTACAGATCCTTTGCCTCTTTGGTTAGATTTATTCCTAGGTATCTAATGGTTTTGGGTGCAATTGTAAATGGGATAGACTCCTTGATTTGTCTCTCTTCTGTCTTGTTGTTGGTGTATAGGAATGCCACTGATTTCTGTGTATTGATTTTATATCCTGCTACATTACTGAATTCCTGTATGAGTTCTAGCAGTTTTGGGGTGGAGTCTTTTGGGTTTTCCGCATACAGTATCATATCATCTGCAAAGAGTGAGAGTTTGACTTCCTCTTTGCCGATTTGGATGCCTTTGATTTCTTTTTGTTGTCTGATTGCTGTGGCTAGGACTTCTAATACTATGTTGAATAGCAGTGGAGAGAGTGGACATCCCTGCCGCGTTCCTGACCTTAGGGGGAAAGCTCTCAGCCTTTCCCCATTGAGAATGATATTCGTTGTAGGTTTTTCATAGATGGCTTTTATGATATTGAGGTATGTACCCTCTATGCCTATACTCTGAAGAGTTTTGATGAAGAAAGGATGCTGTACTTTGTCAAATGCTTTTTCTGCATCCATTGAGAGGATCATATGATTCTTGTTCTTTCTTTTGTTAATGTATTGTATCACATTGATTGATTTGCGGATGTTGAACCAGCCTTGCAGCCCAGGGATAAATCCCACTTGGTCGTGGTGAATAATCCTTTTAATGTACTGTTGGATCCTATTGGCTAGTATTTTGGTGAGAATTTTTGCATCCATGTTCTTCAAGGATATCGGTCTGTAATTCTCCTTTTTGATGGGGTCTTTGTCTGGTTTTGGGATCAAGGTAATGCTGGCCTCATAAAATGAATTTGGAAGTTTTCCTTCCATTTCTATTTTTTGGAACAGTTTCAGGAGAATAGGTATTCAATCTTCTTTAAATGTCTGATAGAATTCCCCTGGGAAGCCATCTGGCCCTGGGCTTCTGTTTCTTTGGAGATTTTTGATGACTGCTTCAATTTCCTTAGTGGTTATAGGTCTGTTCAGGTTTTCTAGTTCTTCCTGGTTCAATTTTGGTAGTTGATACATCTCTAGGAATGCACCCATTTCTTCCAGGTTATCTAATTTGCTGGCATAGAGTTGCTCATAATATGTTCTTATAATTGTTTGTATTTCTTGGGTGTTGGTTGTGATCTCTCCTCTTTCATTCATGATTTTGTTGATTTGGGTCCTTTCTCTTTTCTTTTGGATCAGTCTGGCCAGGGGTTTATCAATCTTGTTAATTCTTTCAAAGAACTAGCTCCTAGTTTCGTTGATCTGTTCTACTGTTCTTTTGGTTTCTAGTTCATTGATTTCTGCTCTGATCTTCATTATTTCTCTTCTCCTGCTGGGTTTAGGCTTTCTTTGCTGTTCTTTCTCCAGCTCCTTTCGGTGTAGGGTTAGGTTGTGTTTTTGAGACCTTTCTTGTTTCTTGAGAAAGGCTTGGATTGCTATATACTTTCCTCTCAGGACTGCCTTTGTTGCATCCCAAAGATTTTGAACAGTTGAGTTTTCATTTTCATTGGTTTCCACGAATTTTTTAATTCTTCTTTAATTTCCTGGTTGACCCATTCATTCTTTAGTAGGATGCTCTTTAACCTCCATGTATTTGAGTTCTTTCCGAGTTTCCTCTTGTGATTGAGTTCTAGTTTCAAAGCATTGTGGTCTGAAAATATGCAGGGAATGATCCCAATCTTTTGGTACCGGTTGAGACCTGATTTGTGACCTAGGATGTGATCAGTTCTGGAGAATGTTTCATGGGCACTAGCGAAGAATGTGTATTCCATTGCTTTGGAATGGAATGTTCTGAATATATCTGTGAAGTCCATTTGGTCCAGTGTGTCATTTAAAGTCTTTATTTCCTTGTTGATCTTTTGCTTAGATGGTCTGTCCATTTCAGTCAGGGGGGTGTTAAAGTCCCCCACTAGTATTGTATTGTTGTCAATGTGTTTCTTTGGTTTTGTTATTAATTGCCTTATATAATTGGCTGCTCCCATGTTCGGGGCATAGATATTTACAATTGTTAGATCTTCTTGTTGGATAAACCCTTTAAGTAGGATATAGTGTCCTTCCTCACTCTTATTACAGTCTTTGTTTTAAAATCTAGTTTGTCTGATATAAGGATTGCCACCCCAGCTTTCTTTTGGTGTCCATTAGCATGGTAAATGGTTTTCCACCCCCTCACTTTCAATCTGGGGGTGTCTTTGAGTCTCAAATGAGTCTCTTGCAGAAAGCATATTGATGGGTCTTGTTTTTTAATCCAGTCTGATAGCCTGTGTCTTTTGATTGGCGCATTTAGCCCATTTACATTCAGGGTAACTATTGAAAGATATGAATTTAGTGCCATTGTATTGCCCGTAAGGTGACTGTTAACTGTATGTTGTCTGTGTTCCTTTCTGATCTG
>NW_027402418.1:0-3407 GCF_003265705.2 Callorhinus ursinus
TCTCGAATTCTGCCCTCGTGATCCTGTAGTTGTTTCTCTCTCTTTTTCTCAGCCTCTTTATTTTCCATCATTTGGTCTTCTATATCGCTGATTCTCTCTTCTGCCTCATTTATCCTAGTATTTAGTGCCCCCATTTTTTATTGCACCTCATCAATAGCCTTTTTGATTTCGATTTGGTTAGATTTTAGTTCTTTCATTTCTCCAGAAAGGGTTTCTCTAATAACTTCCACGCTTTTTTCAAGCCCAGCTAGTATCTTTAAAGTCATGATTCTGAACTCTAGGTCCGACATCGTACTAATGTCCGTATTGAGTAGGTCCCTGGTTGACGTTCCTACCTCTTGTTCTTTTTGCTGAGGTGATGTCTTTCGTCTTGTCATTTTGTCCAGAGGAGAATAGATGAATGAGAGAACAAAATGCTAACAGGTTTACAACATCCCCAGCAAATATACTGTGTACAAATCAGAAAAAACCTGAAACCAGGGGAAAAGAAAGGGAAAGAAAGAAAAAAGAAAGAGAAAGAAAAAAAGATAAAAACAAAAACAAAACAATACAAAAAAAGCAGAATATGATCAAATATGATCAGGCTAGTGCATAGATCATTGCCAGAAACTAGATTTTGGGCGTATTTTGGTCTGTTAGAAAAAAGTGCTTCCTAAAATTTTAAAGGAAGAAAGACATATATGTACAAAATAAGGGTTGATACAATGAAGGCATGGAAGATGACTGTAAAGATGAAAATTATAAAAGATTTTATAAAAGGACTTGGTAAGATAAGTTGTTTGAAAAAGTAAAGAAGATTTAAGAAAAAAAAAAGGAAAAAGGGAGAGAATGTGATCAGGCAGGAGACTAGAACAAAGCCATATACTAGTGATTTAGGGTATATTTTGATCTGTTAGAAGAAAGTGTATCTCAAAATTTTAAAGAGAGAACAACTTATATATATATGCCAAAAATAAGGGTAACTACTATGAAGGGATAAAATATGACTCTAAAAATGAAAAATAAAAAATGTTTTTTTTTTAAACGGGATTGGTAAGATGTTGGTTGAAAAAGGGAAAAATAAAAATAAAAAAAAAACAGTCAACAAAAATTAACTTTGATGAAATAATGAATCATGGTAAAAAAAAAAAAAAAAGCCATGAATCTATGTGCAGTATTCCCCTAGCACTGGAGTTCTCCCATTCTCCTTGATCGATCAACTTGGTCTTGGCTTGCTGGCTGTTTGTGCTGATCTTCTGGGGGAGGGGCCTGTTGCTGTGGTTTTCAAATGTCTTTGCCGTAGGCGGAATTGCTCTGCCCTTGTCGGTCCGGGCTAAGGAAGCTGCTCCGGTTTGCTCTCAGGAGCTTTTGTTCCCTGCAAGCTCTTGGTACTGCTTTGGAGGACCAGGGCAGAAATGGTGGCCTCCCAATCTCCACCTGGAGGAGCTGAGAACTCGGGTCCCCGCTCCTCAGTGTGCCCCCAGAGAAAAGCAGTCACTTCGGTGTCCCTGGTCTCCGGCCGCACTCCGTGCTCACCCGGCCTGTGATCGAGCATTGCTATCTCTGGCACCCAACCCCGCGCGGAGTCTCCAAACACAGCAGATCCCTGCAGTGCGTTCCCGCACCGCTCCTCCCCAGGAAGGAAGGGGAGTCTCCCCGGAGCTGCTGCTTGTTGGGTCCCTGCTGGAGGAGCCGTGCCCCAACTGGGCCGCGGATCACAGTTTATGGCAACCCCGAGCTGAGAGCCTGCGACTCTGCTCCGTCTCTGCAGCTGGCTTCCCCGCTCTGATACCTGGGAGCTCTGGCGCACTCAGGCACCCCCGGTCTTTCTGTGACCCCGAGGGTCCTGAGACCACACTGTCCCGGGAGGATTCCACCCCTCGCTTAGCCACTGCAGCGATGTCCCTCCGCCGAGCCGCCTTGTAAAAGTTCCGATTTTGTGCTCCGCGGCTCTAGCACTTGCCAGAAGCGTCCGGCGGAGGCCCCTCCCCCGCTGTCTATCCTCCCGAATATCGCCTCCGATTCACTTCTCCGCACGCCCTACCTTCCAGTAAGTGGTCGCTTCTCTGTTCAGAGAGTTGTTGCTACTCTCCTGTTCGATCTCCTGTTGAGTTCGTAGGTGTTCAGAATGGTTTTGATCCCTATTCAGCTGAATTCCTGAGACCAGACGAAATCTAGGTCTCCTACTCCTCCGCCATCTTGCTCCGCCCCCTCCTTTGGACATTCTTTCCTGCTTTGTCAAAGATGAGTTGACCATAGAGTTGAGGGTCCATTTCTGGGCTCTCTCTTCTGTTCCATTGATCTATGTGTCTGTTTTTGTGCCAGTACCATACTGTCTTGATGATGACAGCTTTGTAATAGAGCTGGGAGTCCGGAATTGTGATGCCGCCAGCTTTGAATTTCTTTTTCAATATTTCTCCGGCTATTTGGGGTCTCTTGTGGTTCCATACAAATTTTAGAATTATTTGTTCCATTTCTTTGAAAAAAGTGGTTGGTATTTTAATGGGGATTGCACTGAATGTGTAGATTGCTCTAGGTAGCATTGACATCTTCACAATGTTTGTTCTTCCAATCCATGAGCATGGAACGTTTTTCCATTTCTTTGTGTCTTCTTCAATTTCTTTCATGCATATTTTATAGTTTTCTGAGTACAGATCCTTTGCCTCTTTGGTTAGATTTATTCCTAGATATCTTATGTTTTTGGGTGCAATTGTAAATGGGATCGACTCCTTGATTTGTGTCTCTTCTGTCTTGTTGTTGGTGTATAGGAATGCCACTGATTTCTGTGCATTGATTTTATATCCGGCTACTTTACTGAATTCCTGTATGAGTTCTAGCAGTTTTGGGGTGGAGTCTTTTGGGTTTTCCACATACAGTATCCTATCATCTGCAAACACTGAGAGTTTGACTTCCTCATTGCCAATTTGGATGCCTTTGATTTCTTTTTGTTGTCTGATTTCTGTGGCTATGACTTCTAATACTATGTTGAATAGCAGTGGTGAGAGTGGACATCCCTGCCGTGTTCCTGACCTTAGGGGAAAAGCTCTCAGCTTTTCCCCATTGAGAATGATATCTGCTGTAGGTTTTTCCTAGATGGCTTTTATGATATTGAGGTATGTAACCTCTATCCCTATACTCTGAAGAGTTTTGATCAAGAAAGCATGCTGTACTTTGTCATATGCTTTTTCTGCATCTATTGAGAGGATCATATGACTCTTGTTCTTTCTTTTGTTAATGTAGTGTATCACATTGATTGATATGCGGATGTTGAACCAAACTTGCAGCCCAGGGATAAATCCCACTTGGTCCTGGTGAATAATCCTTTTAATGTACTGTTGGATCCTATTGGCTAGTATTTTGGTGAGAATTTTTGCATCCATGTTCATCAAGGATATTGGTCTGTAATTCTCCTTTTTGATTGGGTCTTT
>NW_027402419.1:0-285 GCF_003265705.2 Callorhinus ursinus
TGAGGATGAGGGTGAGGGGTTAGGGTTAGGGCAAGGGTTAAGTTGAGGTTTAGGGTTCGGGTTCGGGTTAGGTTTAGGGTTCGGGTTAGGGTTACGGTTAGGGTTAGGTTTAGGAGATGATGGCTCCTGATACTCCAGTAAAGAAATATAAGACTTACTGGATATTCATTTGAAGGGCATGTGACCTCCTGAAAGTTATGTGAGCTGAGAAACTGTGACATACTGTTAGAAAGTTAGAAGGAGAATAAAGCTCATTTGACAATCTGAAAACTCATAACACTCAGG
>NW_027402419.1:385-3525 GCF_003265705.2 Callorhinus ursinus
GTGACCTCCTCACACTCCTACAGGAAGGTGAAACTTCTTAACATGCATGTATGTGAGGTGAGAATTTGTCATCCTCTCGTCGGTGAGATGCCATCTCCTGATAATCAGAAAAAATGAAACCTCAGGATATTCAGGTGATTGTGGTGAGAATTCCAGTCCCGCAGGAATAGGAGCCACATCTTCCTGCATGTAGGTCCCAGAGAGGAGACCTGGAGACACTCGGGTAGGAAACACCAGACCCTGTGATAGTCAGCAGTGAATAGTAAGTTTGGATTTGTAGACCTAAATTAGAGAAATCAAAGTGGCTCTTTGAAAATTGTGCTGATAATATGTACTTGGACGAGGGAAAGAGAATTTCCCTACACAGTGTTAAGGATCGATTAATCTGGTGAGCCCGACACCCTGTGACCATGGACATGCTGCATCATCTTGACACAGAGGGACAAAACTGCCCCTCAACCCAGGATTTGGAACAGGAACTGTGGTTGCAACTTACATGAGGGGCAGACCCTGACACTGCACAAAACTGGATCCTCAGATGATATGGAACCTCGAAGGGTAACTGGGAATGAAGATCCTGGCCTGGGGACAAAGGGTGGGGCTGTAAATGAGCCCCCATCACCTGAGGGGTGCAGAGGAGCCTGTAGAGAAAGATGGGATCTTTTGTCAGCCTCAACCATTTAAGCTAAATTTCTCCTGCCTGGCCTGACTATTGCGGTGTGGGGAGGGGAGATGTAGCCATGCTGATTGGTCAGGAGGCCACAGAGCTTTGCGAGGTCACTGGACTTCTAGGCCAGGCTGGGGCAAGAGTATGATAGAGATGCTGCCGATTGCCATTCGGCTGGCCTTGGCAGTGTTTGTGGTTGCCAAAGATAACGCCACCTGAGAGTAATATCAGGGACTCCTCCGGGGGTGGAAAGAGTTTCTTCTGAATAGCAAGCCCCATCCAGTCTCCCTCTGTCCAGGGCTAGGAAGGAGGCCAAGCTTGGGCCTTAGTAGTCCCCTGGGTCTCACGGGTGTGACCCACATCCCCAACTCAGACCATCCTTGCTCCGAGCTTCATCAGCCAAGAGACCCCAGGGCTGACCCCGGGGTTCCTATGCCTCCTGAGCACAGATGAATGTGTGCTTTCCTCACCTAGAGACTGACCTCATTACCTCTTGTACATCAAGTCCCAATTTTTAGAAACCCCTTTCTTCCCACAGATACTGAGGTGCCCCACCTGTGGCAGACCCCAAAGACCCCAGGGTATTGTCATGGCATTCCTCTAGGGTCCCGCCTCCACCTTAGACTCTGACAGCCTCCAAGGTACGCCCAAATTCTTGCGGCCTCTCCCCAGTTCCCAAAACTTCCACCCCTGGACACCCACTGCTCCCCACACCTGGGATCACTGGACCTGCCTTGGCTACTCTCCCTCATCCTGCCACCATCCAACCCCACACGGCAGCCCCAGGAACCCTGTGGATGTTTTCTGAGTCTCCCGCCCAGAATTGGCTCTAAAGACCTCAAGCAATTACACCTCTCTCTCTCTCCACATCTAGCCTCCCCCTCTGCCTCGGGATCTCCCATATTTCTAGGGCCCTTATCATCGTTCCTGCTTCCTATGGCGCCTTCTTTCCTCGCCTTGGGGCTACACCCACAAGACCCCAGAACTCATACTCCTCAAAACCAGTTCCTGAAGACTGCAGCTTCCTGCTTCCCTACCGCCCTGACAGCGCCTCTCCTCAGCAGCTCCCCCTCGGACCCTCCACACTCCCGGTTGCCCCACTTTGCCCAGCCCCCTAGCCCTAATTGCCCCATCAAGCAGGTGCGATGACAGGCTTTACCTCTTCTTGGTTTGAACAGTGCCCCTGGTCTCTCCCCAGTGCCCCCTGTGGGTTATGGTTCAGTCAGAACCCACTGGGAAGTGGCCGTATCATTGGAGGGCAGCATGCAACAATTGCAGCCTGGCCCTGGATGGTCAGCCTCCAGATATTCATGTCCCATATTAACCGAAGGTACCATGTGTGCAGAGGCACTTTGCTGAACGCCTATTGGCTGCTTACTGCTGCCCACTACTTCGTCTCCAGAAAGTACGTGTGGGAGCGCATGGAGGGAGGTCTTCAGAAAGGTTCTTCTCAGAAAGGGACATTCTACAGGGATCTCTGTGCGTAGCCTCCCCGGTGCTTGGGCCTTGTGGCAACCAGACCATGAGTGGGTGGGCCCAGGCCCTTCCTGAGGGAGGGCTCTGAGGATCATGGTCACCAGAGGTTTCTGTTGAGCCCTCATTTCTGAGGATGACTTGGCTTGCCTCTGTACCCACAGAAAGTTATATGACTGGAGCCCGATTTTTGGAGCAAGGGGAATTATGTATGGGAACGATAAGCCAGTGAAGCCGACTCAAAGGATAGATATGTCCAGAAAATCATCATTCATGGAAATACCTCCTCAGTTTAGAGCACAATGACATCGCTGTCATGAAGATGACCCCTCCCGTTCCCTGTGGGCAATTCATCGGAACGGGCTGCCTGCCCTGATTTAGGGCGGTCCCACCTGGATTTCCCCAGGCCTGCTGGGTGGCTGGGTGGGAATTCTTGAAAGAGAAAGGTGAGTATGGGAGGGGCACTCACCGGAGTAGGGACACTGCTGATCATTCCCTCAGTGGTCTCTGAAGTGCAGGGGCCATATGTGGTGCCTAGTGGTGATGTCCACCAGAATGTGGGACACTGTCCCCTTTTAGAGCGGGAGAAACTGGCAGCCAAGTCCCCTGTCCAAAACCTCACCACTGATGGCTCGTGAGGTCGCCGGGTGGAACGGTGCATGCAGCCCCAGGAGAACCTGGGCATTTTTTAATGGGGTATGGGCTGTGGCTCTCTCTGTGGCCTGGAACCCTAGTTGTTACCTTCTGGAAATGGGGGATTGTCCCCTGAAACGGCACTTGGAGAAGAGCTCGAGATGGGGTTTTGTGGTTGTGGGCCAACTCCTCTCATCTCTGGACATCCATTTCCCCATCTGTGTGTGGAAGGGCCATGTCACGTGCTCTCTGAGCTCTGAGACCCCAGAGCCCCGCCCTCTAGACCTCAGTGAACCTCTGCTCCTCACCCTCGCTGGTCACAATGCGAGAATCCACCCTCCCCATCCGAGTGACTTCGTTTTCTCTG
>NW_027402420.1:0-735 GCF_003265705.2 Callorhinus ursinus
CAGCAGTCCTGCAGGGCCAGGCCCACCCCCGGGAGAGGGGCCCACAGGCTGCCAGATGGAGCGGAGACAGGAGCAGGGCCGGTCCCAAGAGCGGAGGCAGCCCTCTTCCTCTTCCTCGGAGAAGCAGCGTTTCTACCCCTGTGACCGCTTTGGAGGCCGGGAGCCCTTGCAGCCCAAACCCTCCCTCAGCAGCCACCCCACGTCACCAACAGCTGGGCAGGAGCCAGGACCCCCAAGACCGGTAAGACGGGACCCCCCTCACTGCCCCTCCTTACGAGCCCCCCCTCCACCATGCTCCGAATCCTCCTTCATGTCCTGGTTCCCAGGCCCGAGTCTGCTCTCCCACCCTCCTTGCTAAATTCCTCCCGCACCAGCCCGATCCTCCCCTCCCAACTGCCCTGGACTGGCCTCTGGTCTCCCTTCTCCCTGACCTGTGCCTGTCCCTTTGTTCCCCACTGTTCCCCAACCATCTCCCCAGGCCTACTAGCACCAGCGGCTTTCCCTGCTGTACCACATACCCTACGGGTCCCCTCCCAGGGTGCCTGCCTCTCTCCATGCCTCACCCCCCACCTCCATGGTTGTCACCTGCATTAGCCTCTGGTCTGGGAATTTGTGTGTTTGTTTTTTTTTCTCTGTTCTATTTTCTGGTAGGGTGGTGGTTTAGTGAATGGGAGCCCCTTGTTGTCAAAATCCGGTGCTAGCACCCCTGGCCGTGGTGGGCGGAGGCAGCTCCCC
>NW_027402420.1:835-3467 GCF_003265705.2 Callorhinus ursinus
CTACCACCACCCCGACCAAGACCACTGGTGCTAGCCGCACCTGCGCCGCGCGCCTACTCAGCGGGCACGTTCCAGCCGATGAGTTTTATCATCCACGTTGGGCTCCCAGGGATGCACAGGGGCAGCAGCCCCTGGGAGGAGGGGCCCCGCCTTTGGGGCCAGCTGGGGGGAGGCCCCACGGCTTCCCTCCACCCCCCGCCCCCACCTCCTCTTTCACGCTGGACCAATTCCTAAAGCCCTTTCAGAGAGGGACGTGGCTCGCTCTGTCCCCTTGTATGCTGCCTGCCTCGGTCTTGTACCACAGACCCTACACGGGAAGTCGCTGCATGGGCTGRGTGGGACCCTGTCAGTCTGAATCCTGTGTGATGGCTCCCAGCGTCTGGGGGCTGTGTCCGGGTCACTTTTAGGAGGTCTGGATCTGGYAGAGAMYATCCTTTATCCACGTGTTTGGTACGGAGCCCGGCATGTTTACACGCCTGGCCAGATAAGACAGAGTTGATGGTCAACAGCAGTAGCCTCGGGAGCCCGGCCTGTGGCTCTGTGCGTTCTTGTCGGCGCCCACAAACACAAACACATCCGGCGTGGCTCTTTGTACCTGAAACAGCAGGTGGACACCAGAAATACACTCACACATTCCCTGTCCTCTCCCAGATGCTGTCAACCTTGACAGGGACCAAATCTGGAAAAGATTCTTGCTGTTGGTTTTGGTTTTTAATCGAAACACCCTTCCCTCTTTTGTCAATTCCATATACTTGATCTAGAAAGAAGAGAAAAACAGAAAAATGGGGAAGGAAATAGTAACATAACAAAAAAAAATCCAACCTGTAGGAAGCTCTCAGCTCTTTGGTGTGTGTGTGTGTGTGTGTGTGTGTGTGTGTGTGTGTGTGTGTGTGGCTTGTGCGAGGAGATGCTCTTGCGTCCAGCCTGGGTGGCCCTCCAGCTCCCCTGGCTTCTGCTGCTCTCGACCAAGTGCCTGACTTCCGAGCCCTCTCGTGGCAGGCTCCTGGGGGCGGTGACGTGAAGCCTGTGTGAAGCGTGGGTGAATCCTTGGAACTGTTTCCAGTTCCAAATATCAACCAAGTAGAAAGCTGGTGTCCATGGAGAACACTCATATGACATCCAGTGGGACGGTTGTAGTTGGAAACTACAACCTGTTTTCCTCCCACGAGTGGAAGGGTTTCCTGGGAAGCCAAAGAGCAGTGTAGAGCGTGTCCTTGTATGGGGTGTTTTCAGTCTGTTCTACATCTGAATCTCAGGGATGGGATGCCTGCAAAAGAGGGCGTGGTATCTGTTGTGAAAGTTTCTTTTCAGATAAGGGCAGAGAGAGGGAGAGGTCGTGGGAAGAGGGAGAGGTGGGGCAGTGGAGATGAACCCGGCGGGGCAGGAGGGAGGGCCTGTGTCTGTGCAGGTGCAGGTATTTGGGACGGCCCGACTGAAATGAGGCCAAAACTTGGAGGAAGCGATGGGGCAAGGAGAAGCTTGGTGACTGAGGCTCAGGTAGGAGCCATCTGAAGCCCAGCAATGTGGCACAAGACATGGGAAAGCAGGAAGCGAAACAGAAATCCAACCTCATGGCCACTGTCAAAAGGGAAACACCGTAGGTAGGAGGCTGTGCCTAAAATGCCAGGAGACCCTTTGTTTTGTGAACAAAAGGAACATTTAGATGATTAGATTTTGGTGCATCCTCTGTGTTTGGAAATGTCAGATAATCTCTTAGCTGGATTATTTGAGTGTTCGCATTCGCTGTTGCCCCATGACTCACCTTAATGAAACTTGGCCTGTGATGGGTGTGTGCGTTTCTCTGTGTGGAGGTGTGTCCCAGTGAGTGGATGTCGTTAACCCATAGGGCTATGCAACAAAAGACACACATTCAGTAGAAATAAATCACGTAAGACCACCACCTGTTCTAGGGTTTCCGCATGATTGTGACCAAACCATTTTATAGAATCTCCTTACTGGAAGGCACAACACTCTGAAACTTTAAGATTACAGAGTATTTTACCGCAATAGGAAATAATAACTGGAATGGTATCTCAGATTCTGCATGAGATAGATCTGTTCCTGTTGCAAAGCAGAAGGATGTGTATTTTCATACTGATGTTTCATCTCTGGCCCATGTTATTGTGAATCTATCCATTCTGTGCAGAACCACAGCTGCTTCCCAGGCCATGTTGGGTGGATGATCACTGTTCTAGTCCCACACAGCCTCACCAGTCTGTCTGGATTCTTCTAGACACTGGAATTGGTGAAAACTACAGGGAGTGGGGGAAGAGATACTGTGTCTTGTTTTCCTGACTTTGGGTTTTGTTTCTGTATAGTCTCTTCTCAGGTATCATATGTTTCCACTGAGATCTCATAGTGAGTTGCCAAATTTGAAATGCATTAACCAGTTGTCTGGATCTGGACAGTCAAGCAATGGCTGTAGTTTGAATAACTTATGTGTGCATGTAAAATATATACATATATACATATATACAAGTATGTGCATGAAATGTATAACTTCGTACTTTTTGATACAATGTACTCATTTGTAAATTTTTAATTATATTTGATATAAATCAAAGGTTTGTTGCAAAACTTTATACTTAAGAACATTGTTAAAAAAAAAAAACCCAAAAAGAAGTCCCAACCA
>NW_027402421.1:0-3406 GCF_003265705.2 Callorhinus ursinus
GACATGTATCATATGACCTCACTGATATGAGGAATTCTTAATCTCAGAAAACAAACTGAGTGTTGCTGGAGTGGTGGGGGGTGGGAGGGATGGGGTGGCTGGGTGATAGACATTGGGGAGGGTATGTGCTATGGTGAGTGTTGTGAATTGTGCAAGACTGTTGAATCACAGATCTGTACTTCTGAAACAAATAATGCAATATATGTTAAGAAAAAAAAAAGAAGAAGATAGCAGGAGGGGAAGAATGAAGGGGGGGAATTGGAGGGGGAGATGAACCATGAGAGACGATGGACTCTGAAAAACAAACCGAGGGTTCTAGAAGGGAGGGGGTTGGGGTATGGGTTAGCCTGGTGATGGGTATTAAAGAGGGCACGTTCTGCGTGGAGCACTGGGTGTTACACACAACCAATGAATCATGGAACACTAACGATGTAATGTATGGTGATTAACATAACAATAAAAAATTTAAAGGGAAAAAAATCTTATGTAAGCTAGTCATGGAAGTGACATCCCATCTCTTTCTTATTCTATGGATTTAAGCAAGTCACCAGACTACACCAAAGTGGAGTTTATATAAGAATGTGAATACCAGAAAGTGGAGTAATTTAGATGGAACATCCCAGAACCTGCCTACCACAATAATTATGCACTTAATGAATTGTGGTTAAATTAATATTGTAAAGTATTGATTTTAAAATATGAAAATGAGGTTATTGGCATAAAAGCTGTTATATACTTTGTAAAGACATGATAAAGGCAAGCTAAAGATAAAGGTTGTGAAATGTATATGAGCTAGACAACTGAAAATAACAATAAAAATCTATGATGATACCGTCAATTTTTTTCACATGTCCAATTTCTTATTATACCTTAAAGAAATGGGAATTAAAATTATGAATACTGTATTGCAGATGTGACTTAGGCACCAAAAATAATGTAGAAATTCCCTCAGCCATACTCAAAAAGGTCTTGTAACTACATCAAAAATATGGGCAGTCCCAAATGTTTTAAACAAATAAACTTTGGGTATGGATATTGGAAAAATATATGGGATCTACATATTATACTAATTAGGAGAAATTACTTACTGAAATAAATGTTCCTCCAAAATTTACAGAAGAGTTAAAGGCATTTGTCAGTAAAATTGGATTAAAAGACAATTTACAAAATATTACATGGTAGTAATAAAATTGAGACTAAATGAATACATATTATATTTACTTAAAAATATAATGGCATAAAATAAAAATCAAAATAAGCAGCTTCTATATTCAGAAATCCAAATAAGAAATGATATGGATTTGGTTTTGTTTCTAAAGTCCATATCATTTAAATGTCCATAGCTTTTAAATGTCTGGAAACTGTTTCATTTTACCACAGTGCAATCCTCGTATTTTTTGGCTTTCTATATCTCTTTTCAATAGTCTTTGTAAGCCAGAGGTTATTCTCTGAGCTTATCTCTTCCTTAGTGAAACTTCAAATGTAGCTTACCTTTTCAATATTTTGCCTTGAGATTCTCTCATACAATGTTTTATGTCTATCAGGTATATTTCTGCCTTCACATTGTTGCAAATATGTTGATATTTTTCTAGTCTCCTGTAATAGCTTCCTTACCATCTATTGTCCGTTTTCAATGCTAGTGGACTGCATTTTAAGTTTCTTATGGCAGCACAGAATTTTCAGTACTGATTTCTCTATTGGTCAATTGTTATGGCAATACTGTGGCATAACAAACGACCCCAAACTTAAAACAGCATTATTATGCTCATAAGACTGTAAGTTATCTGGCTTTTAACTGATCTCTGCTGGTCTCAGCTTTAGGCTGCTGCTTCAGTCCATGTCTACTCCAGATATGATTGTTCAGAGACCTCAGCTAAAAGTGCAATAGCTACATGGAAGGTATTCTTCTCATGGCAGATAATCAGATCAAAGAGAAGAAGTCCACATATGCAAACACATTTCAATGCTCTACCTGTGTCATAACTGTTAGTCTTTTCCATTAACTATACCAAGTCACATGGCAAAGTCCAAACTCAGCTGCGGGAGGAATGCATATTCTGCCAACCATGTAACAATGACAATGGGGAGAAAGTGTGAATCTCTTATATGGTAGTAATAAAATTGAGACTAAATAATTAAACTGCCATTATATTAGACCCAGACTGAGTTAATCACAGTACTTTCCTTGGGAATGGAGGCTCAAAATCTGCCCGTGTCAATAGCATCTATAGAACTGTGGCAGAACCCATTCTACAATAAGGTTTGGTTGGGCAAAGAGAGTCAGTCTGAAGGGAGAAGATCAAAGCTGCCTTTGTCTCTGACGGAAACACTTTTATCTTTATCATATATTACATTTAAAAAAAATTAGATTCGCTCAAGTGATTCAGTATAACTTGAAACCAAATGGGCCCAACTAATGTAGAAGTACTGGATGTTACTGAAGCCAACATCATCGATGAGATCTCATACAGACAAGCTTTCTAGCCCCAGGCAATCAGAAAATAGACACATGATTTCTTTGGTCTCTGCTACTTCTAAGTCTCTATGGAGAGAGTGACCCTGTTGTCATGGGGAACTGACATCCTCACACAATAGCAAGTGAAGACCACCCAAGAGTAAATAAGTAATAAAGATAGCACCACTCCATTATTAGAAAAAACATCTCTAAGTGCACACTCTATAGGCAGCATGAGCACTTAGTAAAGCTTTCACTGAGTATGTTCCCTTTGGGTCGAGTTTGAGCATAACGATTTTAGGATTACTGGATTTTTCTTGCTTATATATGAAAAAAAAAGAGTAAGACATACAATGAACAGGGAGGAAAGGTAATTTACATTATAGATTTAAATAGGTTTTATACGTTGCAATGACTCTTTCTAAAAATACTGCAGCCTGCTGTTGAAATTGACTGAATCACTTTTTTAAAATTTTTTATTGTTATGTTAATCACCATACATTACATCATTACTTTTTGATGTAGTGTTCCATGATTCATTGTTTGTGCATAACATCCAGTGCTCAACGCAGAACGTGCCCTCTTTAATACCCATCAACAGGCTAACCCATACCCCCACCCCCTCCCCTCTAGAACCATCAGTTTGTTTTTCAGATTCCATCATCTCTCATGGTTCGTCTCCCCAACCAACGTACTACCCTTCATTCTACTTCCTGCTATCTTCTTTTTCTTTTTCATTTTCTTAACATATATTGCATTATTTGTTTCAGAAGTACAGATCTATGATTCAACAGTCTTGCACAGTTCACAGCGCTCACCATAGCACATACCCTCCCCAATGTCTATCACCCAGCCACCCCATCACTTCCACCGCACACCACTCCAGCAACACTCAGTTTGTTTCCTGAGATTAAGAATTCCTCATATCAGTGAGGTCATATGATACATGTC
>NW_027402422.1:0-3405 GCF_003265705.2 Callorhinus ursinus
TCTCCTGTTGAGTTCGTAGGTGTTCAGAATGGTTTGATCCCTATTCAGCTGAATTCCTGAGACCAGACGAAATCTAGGTCTCCTACTCCTCCGCCATCTTGCTCCGCCCCCCATAGAACTTTCTTCTAAGGAAGCTTCTAAACTTTTGAAGTGAAACATAATTTAAATGTACACTGTGTGCCATTCTACCACTCATATAGAATGCAGGCTTTGTGACACTGCTCTCTCCTTCTCTGCTCTCTGGGGAAAAAAATGCCCTATTGAGCATGCTCAAGGAACAAAAATGTGTCTAACCATTGAAGAACTGCTCAGCATCGATAACACAATTTTAGGAAAGTAGAGGTAGGAGGAAGTTTCCCATAAACAGGAGTTCAAAAATGGCATGAAACGTTGAAAGCCGAAAAGGAATCTGACTTTCCAGAATTTGGACCCTGTGATAAAGTAATTCTCAATTTCTTGAGGGATATTGACTCCTTTGAGAAATGTTATACAAACTTGGAACCTCATTTCTTAAAAATTTACACATTGACAGCATTTTGCATACAATTTCAAGCATTTCATGCTCTCCCTAAAAGACTTAATTTCTAATAGGGAAAACAGAAACTTCTCTAAATATTTCACATTGAGAGAATTTAATGAAGAGAATTGGTTACACGGATTCTGGAAGGGATAAAATGCAAAATGAAAGAGTGCCTGGGTGAGCTGAAAGGAGGAGGAGTAATAGAAATGAGAAACTATTAAGGACCCTGGGGTGGAGCCCAGTGAGCTTTTCTTTTAATACTTTTTTATTGTTATGTTAATCACCATATATTACATCATTAGTTTTTGATGTAGTGTTCCACGATTCATTGTTTGTGCATAACACCCAGTGCTCCCCGCAGAATGTGCCCTCTTTAATACCCATCACCAGGCTAACCCATCCACCTACCCCCCTCCCCTCTAGAACCCTCAGTTTGTTTTTCAGAGTCCATCGTCTCTCATGGTTCATCTCCCCCTCCGACTTACTCCCCTTCATTCTTCCCCTCCTGCTGTCTTCTTTTTTTTTTCCTTAACATATATTGCATTATTTGTTTCAGAAGTACAGATCTGTGATTCAACAGTCTTGTACAGTTCACAGTGCTCACCATAGCACATACCCTCCCCAATGTCTATCACCCAGCCACCCAATCCCTCCCACCCCCCACCACTCCAGCAACCCTCAGTTTCCTGAGATTAAGAATTCCTCATATCAGTGAGGTCATATGATACATGTCTTTCTCTGATTGACTTATTTCACTCAGCATAACACCCTCCAGTTCCATCCACATCATTGCAAATGGCAAGATCTCATTCCTTTTGATGGCTGCATAATATTCCATTGTGTATATATACCACTTCTTCTTTATCCATTCATCTGTCGATGGACATCTTGGCTCTTTCCACAGTTTGGCTATTGTGGACATTGCTGCTATAAACATCGGGGTGCATGTACCCCTTCAGATCCCTACATTTATATCTTTGGGGTAAATACCCAGTAGTGCAATTGCTGGATCATATGGTAGCTCTATTTTCAACTGTTTGAGGAACCTCCACACTGTTTTCCAGAGTGGTTGTACCAACTTGCATTCCCACCAACAGAGTAGGAGGGTTCCCCTTTCTCCGCATCCCCGCCAACATCTGTCGTTTCCTGACTTCTTAATTTTAGCCATTCCGACTGGTGTGAGGTGGTATCTCATTGAGGTTTTGATTTGGATTTCCCTGATGCCGAGCATTGTTGAGCACTTTTTCATGTGTCTGTTGGCCATTTGGATGTCTTCTTTGGAAAAATGTCTGTTCATGTCTTCTGCCCATTTCTTGATTGGATTATTTGTTTTTTTGGTGTTGACTTTGATAAGTTCTTTATACATTTTGGATACTAGCCCTTTATCTGTTATGTCATTTGCAAATATTTTCTCCCCTTCTGTCGGTTGTCTTTTGGTTTTGTGGACTGTTTCTTTTGCTGTGCAAAAGCTTTTTATCTTGATGAAATCCCAATAGTTCATTTTTGCCCTGGCTTCCCTTGCCTTTGGCGATGTTTCTAGGAAGAATTTGCTGCGGCTGAGTTTGAAGAGGTTGCTGCCTGTGTTCTCCTTTGGATTTGGATGGACTCCTGTCTCACATTTAGGTCTTTCAACCATTGGGAGTCTATTTTTGTGTGTGGTGTAAGGAAATGGTCCAGTTTCATTCTTCTGCATGTGGCTGTCCAATTTTCCCAACACCATTTGTTGAAGAGACTGTCTTTTTTCCATTGGACATTCTTTCCTGCTTTGTAAAGGTGACTTGACCATAGAGTTGAGGGTCCATTTCTGGGCTCTCGATTCTGTTCCATTGATCTATGTGTCTGTTTTTGTGCCAGTACCATACTGTCTTGATGATGACAGCTTTGTAATAGAGCTGGAAGTCCGGAATTGTGATGCCGCCAGCTTTCCTTTTCATTTTCAATATTCCTCTGTCTATTCGGGGTCTTTTCTGGTTCCATACAAATTTTAGGATTATTTGTTCCATTTCTTTGAAAAAGATGGATGGTATTTTGATGGGGATTGCATTGAATGTGTAGATTGCTCTAGGTAGCATGGACATCTTCACAATGTTTGTTCTTCCAGTCCATGAACATGGAACGTTTTTCCATTTCTTTGTGTCGTCTTCAATTTCTTTCATGAGTATTTTATAGTTTTCTGAGTACAGATCCTTTGCCTCTTTGGTTAAATTTATTCCTAGGTATCTTATGGTTTTGGGTGCAATTGTAAATGGGATCGACTCCTTGATTTGTCTCTCTTCTGTCTTATTGTTGGTGTATAGGAATGCCAGTGATTTCTGTGCATTGATTTTCTATGCTGCTACTTGACTGAATTCCTGTATGAGTTCTAGCAGTTTTGGGGTGGAGTCTTTTGGGTTTTCCACATACAGAATCATATCATCTGCAAAGAGTCAGAGTTTGACTTCCTCTTTGCCGATTTGGATGCCTTTGATTTCTTTTTGTTGTCTGATTGCTGTGGCTAGGACTTCTAATACTATGTTGAATAGCAGTGGTGATAGTGGACATCCCTGCCGCGTTCCCGACTTTAGGGGAAAAGCTCTTAGCTTTTCCCCATTGAGAATGATATTCATTGTAGGTTTTTCATAGATGGCTTTTATGATATTGAGGTATGTACCCTCTATCCCTATACTCTGAAGAGTTTTGATCAAGAAAGGATGCTATACTTTGTCAAATGCTTTTTCTGCATCTATTGAGAGGATCATATGATTCTTGTTCTTTCTTTTGTTAATGTATTGTATCACGTTGATTGATTTGCGGATGTTGAACCAGCCTTGCAGCCCAGGGATAAATCCCACTTGGTCGTGGTGAATAATCCTTTTAATGTACTGTTGGATCCTATTGGCTAGTAT
>NW_027402423.1:0-3405 GCF_003265705.2 Callorhinus ursinus
ATACAACATAGTGATTAGATATCTGTATATATTTTGAAATAATCACAATAATAAGTCCAGTTAACATCCACTACCATACATAGTCTACAAAGTTTTTCTAGTTTCCAAATGTAAAATTAATTGCTATAAAATAAAGTGATTTTAGGGCCCCTGGGTGGCTCAGATGGTTAAGCGTCTGCCTTCGGCTCAGGTCATGATCCCAGGGTCCTGGGATCGAGTCCCGCATCGGGCTCCCTGCTCCTTGGGAGCCTGCTTCTCCCTCTGCCTCTCTCTCTCTCTCTCTGTCTCTCATGAATAAATACATAAAATCTTTAAAAAAAAATAAAGTGAGTTTATTGTCAGTAAAGTGATAAAATTATAATTCTAATGTAAATCTTATTGTGTGTGTGTGTGTGTGTGTGTGTGTGTTCTGTGTTCTGGAGGACTCAGTAAAGATACACTATGGCAAAAAGAAACAAGGGGAAATATTTTTAAATAAAAGCAAGAAAGAATTTACTAACGATTGTCTCAGGTTATGAAACTTTGGTAATTAAAGCACTTTTGTACTCATATATGAACAAAGAAAGTAGAGCTGTAATACAATAAATACTGCGGAAATTGTTCTTCTGTTTAATGCAGTTATATCAAGGAGTGTCACTTTGATGATATTATATAAAGGGAAATCCCTCCCACACTTTCTACCTTACCTTGTTTTATTTTACCTTACAATTTTAATTACTAATTGTTATGTTACATATCTTGTGTAGGAATGGGACACCTGGGTGGTCAGTTGGTTAATCATCTGCCTTCGGCCCAGGTCATGATTCCATGGTCTTGGGAGTGAGTCCCTCAGGGAGCCTGCTTCTCTCTCTTCTTCTGCTGCTCCCCTGGCTTGTGTTCTCAATCTCTCTCTGACAAATAAATAAATAAAATCTTAAAAAAAAATCCTGTGTAAGTGTTTTATCCTCAATGCCTTTTGAAAAGAATATAAACTGTGATAACAGAAACTTTTTTTTTCAATCCTCCATAGTTTGGGCCTGCAAGAGTACGTGGCCTAATATGTGATGGTGTAAGGTCTTATACATATGGTAAAGGAGCATCCTAGAATAATAGAGAAGCAGAGATTATCTACACAGTAGTAATGATTTGCTTTTACAAATGTATGAAAAAATTCTAACAAAATATTCTTGCAAAATGAAGTCCAATTCAAATAAGGGATAAAATAAAAAAAACTTTGATAATGCAATAATTGTTTAGTTAACCTATGTAAACTGGAGAAATTTCAAAACCAGTAAAATAAAATAAATTATTAAGAAGTCCAGAAAATTTAATTCAGTGTTATTTTTAATTCTTTAAAGGGTAAATTCATTTAGATTATGTTTTAATCCTACCAGATGATGAATATTGGACATCTGAATAATATTTATCTATCTAGAGTTGTACCTACAAAATGTAGTCTTCTTTTAGTAATACTCAAAGATAATAATAATACTAATAATAATGATAATACCTTTCCTTTAGGTAAAGTTGTTTATAAAATATTTCAGCGAAACTGGAATTTTCATTTTGCTATCAAGAAACTGATAATCAAAAAAGTTATGTGGTAACTTATGATCCCATAGCTACTTGGAAGCAAATATGTACTGGTAAGCCACTGGGCACGTTGAAGAAGTAATCTTTTGGAGAATTTGAACATTCCTCATAGGTGCTATTAAGTGGTATTTCAACATCCCACACAGTCATGATCATATTTGGAAACATGGTCTTACTATTACTCATCTCCAATTAAGTGAATGAAAATTAAGCACAGTCTGTGAGTCATTGAAAAGATTCAAGTCCTTGTGAGACTAAACACAAACATGTAGGCACACACATTGCTGGTTTCTCTCATTTTTTTAGTCACACTCTGTTCAGTTCTTTTGCCTGGATCCTCAGCCTCTTGGCTTATGCTTAGAGTCAGCAAATCCCCTAAGGAAAAAAGCCACTGCAGAATGTCAACTCATCCTTCTGTGGTGTCACTTTCTCCAGAATTTTGTCCCATTATGTTCAGGTTGTTTCAGTGTTTCTCATATATATATATTTGTCGAGCTTTCCTTATTGTTTTCTACAGGAGATAAAAATCTGATTGATTCAAGCAAATTTAAAGATAATTAATAAAGTGGTAAACTTGAAATTCTGGTATAAAAGTCCCATTGGTTGCAGGAGAATTACAATGATGGACCATGTCTTCATAAAGCAATGTAGCTAGGAATTTAAGGTTTAAATATAGTGAGATCAGTAAAGATTAGGACAAATATAAATGTTATGAGTCAGAATTTGGTAAATTTAAATTCAAATTTTTCTAAGTTCCTTAAGCATTTTCTTTTAAAAGCCCCATTTATAAACCTGGGAGCATCCTGTCTATGTCCCTGAATATGTATTCAACTTATTTTTAACAAGGACAAACATAGCTATACAGTTTCTATAAATGAACAATTTAATATCAATTATACAAAATATTACATAATAAATACTTTTTAAAAATTATTATTTTGCATGACCCCAGCTGGGAAGACTATGTTAACAAATATGCTAATTAAAATTAGTAAAGTGTTGAAGCATTATTCTTCATCCTTCTCTTTCATGACAGAAGGAGACTAGAACATTAAACATACATCAAACTCAGAACATTTAGTGCTCTTTGTCATCTCTTTCTCTTTCTCTTTCTGCCACTTGACTGACAATTAAACAAAATTTGATAGAAAAGACATGTGTTTAATGATTGGTTTTACTGATGATATTCTATGAAAAAATTCCCCTAAGATACTTTTAAAAACTTAATATAGAATAGCTTCTGAATATCATAATACATTTCTATTAACAGCATTCAGGAAAAGATGTTTTTGTTCAGTCTACGGTGGAGCCGTAGACTCTGTCAGAGATATTTTTTTTTTTTTTTTAAGAGAGAGAGCTCACACTTGGGGGGAGGGGTAGAGGGATAGGGAGAGAGAGAATCTTAAGCCGACTCCATGCCCAGAAGGAGCCGAAAATATCCTAAAATATAGAACCCCTGAGATACTCATTTTCCAAGTCTGTGACATCAACAGTATTAGGAACTAAATTATTTAATGGAAACCATAGTCAAATTTCTATTTAATATTAACAATAAGAATTTATGGTTTTCGGGCGCCTGGGTGGCTCAGTTGGTTAAGCGACTGCCTTCGGCTCAGGTCATGATCCTGGAGTCCCGGGATCCAGTCCCACATCGGGCTTCCTGCTCGGCAGGGAGTCTGCTTCTCCCTCTGACCCTCTTCCCTCTCGTGCTTTCTATCTCTCGTTCTCTCTCTCTCTCAAATAAATAAATAAAATCTTTAAAAAAAAATAAAAAAAAATAAAAAAAAAGAATTTATGGTTTTCTTTGCTATGCAATTGAAAGTAAACTAAAGT
>NW_027402424.1:0-3404 GCF_003265705.2 Callorhinus ursinus
CCTGCCTCACACTCTGTACCATGTGCTTTGGGCAGCTGTGAGTGTTGTTGGAGAAGGTGAGCTGCGACCTCTTGTGCGTTCCGTTTGTGTGGGTAAAGACATGACCCAGAATCCCTCCAGTTGCACCCTGGGTGAGATGAAGGTGAATTCTGCCGGGTGCCAGGTGCCAGGTGTGTGGTGGCAAACGCCCCCGGAGCACAGCTGTCAAGAGGGAATCCCAGTGACTCCTTGCAGGGCTCACACCTCACACATGTTTCAGCTGTGCTCCTCTGAGCGGGTTCTGATGCGGTTTGGTGGCTGTGCCAACTGATAGCGTCTCTCCTGATCCATCCTGGGAGGGTCACACCTGCTATGCAGACACATTGGTTTGCATCCGGGGATGCAGAATCGGCCCTTCAGTGCTTCTTGGCCCCGAGGATGATGCATTTGCTCTGTGCCTGAGTTAAGGAGCATCGGAATATCAGTGACGCAGATCCACAGAGCTGGGTCTCACTAATTCATAGGGATCGTGCACCTTTCAGCCCTTTTCCAGGTCCACTGCTGAACTGCAGAAATTCCTGTCTCCTGAGCAGTGTCTGTGGCCATGGACACACTTGGGATAGTAGAAGTCTCCTTTGTCATGAGGGAATCGGAGCGGGATCAGGCGGCGGCCGGTGGGCAGCAGTTGGACCCATGATGTGCTGATCTTCCATCTTGGACACTGGGCTTCCCATTGCCCCTCATTCTGTCTGTGCTCAGTATACAGAAGGAGATTCTTTAGTTGTCACGGCGGGTAAAGTGTGGTCCTGGACGTTGATGCTAGCCCATCTCTAATAGACCCTTTTATTTGTTTGGTATTAACTCTGCCAAGGCTTTGGGGCAGATTCCGTGCCTCTGTAGAGTTGCAGACATATATTGACATGTGGTGACAGTAGTTTATCCGCATGGCATCTGTTCACCCCAGGGCATAGGTGGGACGCAGGAGATAGGTAACCTCTGGCACAGATGTTCCTGTCCTGGAATGTGGTAGTGGGGAATGTTTCAGGTGCTGAGACCTGTTTCTTTGGGTTTCAGCTTTTGTTGGTGGTGTTACTTTTGTGTCTCATCTCAGCCTATAGTTTATTTTGTGTGTGTATGTCTGTATGGATGCACAGGGGCTTTGTCATTTCCTAGGACCACCCTGCGGGTCTTGCCCCGGGGATCCTACCTCATCACCATTCCTGTACTATGGGCCACGTTCACAGCCTGCACCCTGCTGGCCTCATGAACCTCACCGACCACCTCCACCTCCTGCATTTGGTAAAGTGATCTGAACAGCAGGTCTTGACTTGCAAAGCATATCCATCTTTCTCCACGAGGAAACTTTGGAGAAGATGTAGAATTGGTGCCCTAGGCGTTTGTATTGCAGGGGTTTCCCTGGCTAAAGACATTCCAAGATTCATCAGTTTCTACACTATTATTACATTGTGGGGGTTTGTAATTTTTCCATTTTGATCTGGGTAACAGGTGTCTCTTGTAGAGAGAGAAAGACATTTTACAGAATGTCCTACATAACCTTTTTCAGCCAGGCTATTTCCAGGGACCACATTTTGGGCTGTTGAGGGATGAAGCATACTGCTCAGTTCATTTTTTTTTTAAACATTTTGTTTATTTCTTTGACAGAGAAATAGAGAGAGAGCACAGGTAGGCAGAGCAGCAGGCAGAGGGAGAGGGAGAAGCAGGCTCTCTGAAGAGCAGGGTGCCTGACGCAGGGCTCAATCCCAGGATCCCGGGATCAGGACCTGAGTCAAAGGCAGACACTTAGCGGACTGAGCCAACCAGTGCCCCAGCCCAGTTCATTTTTAGCTGGTTGAGCCCGGACTGTTTTTTCCTTAGCTATGAAAAGACCCGAAGCAATATGGAGGGCTGTGGGCCCTTCTTTGAGGGGGAAGGACAGGGCTTCCCCTTGTATGCAGGCACCAGCAGAAACATGTGGGAAATGCTCTATGTCTGAGAAGGGACGCGAGAGTGGGAGAGAACGGAATGTGAACGCAGCAGGTTTGGAACGTTGGTTTGAATTCTGCACAGTCAATGCCGGTCTGCATCCACCTCCATCGGTTCTAGGCCTTGGTCTGACGCTGAAGCTGCTGGGGCTCCCATGAGGAACAGGGACACTGAGCCTCACAGAGGTCCAGGGGCTGGGCAAGGTACCTCGTTTGGCCTTTTCCAGGTGTTCCGCAAACTTCCCTTACTGAACTGCACCCAGTCCTGGCCTTGTGTCTGTTGGGTGGGGCCTGCAGTTGGTCTGTGGTGTCGTTTCCCTTTCAAAATGCAAGCAGTTCACTCAGGGGCTGACAGGCTTCTCCATTACAGATCATCACCTTCAGTGGCACCCTCCAAAGCCACAGGTGCTTAGAGGTGCAGGATGGCAGGGTGCTCATTGTGGGTGCGTGTGTGTGTGTCTGTTTCCATCCACCCCTGCCCGCCCACAATGCCAATGGAGGGAGTTAACTCGAGGAGGATGACACCTCACTCCAAGGTGAAGTCTCTGGCCGGCCTGACTCCGAGTCAGTAGGTTACGATCAGGTGCGTTTGGGGTAGTGTTCATGTTGGGGTTAGATGATTCACCTGTGACAAGGTCTCTGGTAATCCTCACAACTGGAAACTAGGGGAAACGCTTCTCCATTTTATAATGTCTGTTTGGCAGGTTGGAATGTTCTTAGATAGGGCAAGTTTCATAAGTCATCCATGTTTTACTTCTGCTGGTAAAAATGCTGTGCAGAATCCCTCTACTTGTTACCCTTTCTACAACTGTTTTTGAATTTCCAAAGCTGTTGGGTGGACTGGCACACGCGTTCCGAAGGGGGGATGTCAGTGATTAGCTGCGTGACCAGTGCCTCACAAGCCCTTCCGTTGGGCTTCTAGGAGCAGTCATTTTGGTCCTCTGTCACTGTGAGAGCTGGTTTCTTCTGTCATCACACGCTCTGGAGTTGTCCGTCAGAAGGCATATACACTTTTGCGAATTCTCTTATTTAGCCTTCCCATCTTAATTTGCATTGGACAAAATTGATCTGGAACTCAGTGTGCGGAAATTTCCGAAGAGTTTGTTTTAAGATAAACACAGTTGCTGCACGTAAATCAGGTCTATTGTTATCATGTTCCTCTCAGAAAACCCTTTTCCAGGCCCCCTGTCAGACCACAGGCCCCTCATTCCTCCAGGGTCTTTGTGGCCTTGGACAGAAACTGCAGAGAGTAGAAGATCGCTTTGTCCGGAAGTGAGGCAGGTGGGGACAGTCAGGGGCTTGGCAGGCAAAGGATTCAGCTGGAGTGGCTCGGATTCCTTGTGGAGAAAGGGCATTCAGTTTCATCACATTCTGTAACTTCTTAACAAACCCAAATCTACGGTGGTTGAAGAGGAACGATCAAGTGTTGCCCAGGATGTCGAT
>NW_027402425.1:0-3404 GCF_003265705.2 Callorhinus ursinus
TCCAAGAGGTCTGTGAGGCTCAGGTCTCTTGCCAAATGGGAGTGTACTGTCTCCTCACAGGTCTGTCATATTAGGGGTGTGGAGGGCTCAAGGGAGAGGGTGTGGACACAGCAGGAGGGCCTTCTCTTGGGGCCTCACCGTCCTCATGAAGCTTGGAGGCCTTCATGGCAGAAATGACATTCTTCCCGCCGATGGGCTCAGGCCTCACCCTCTCTGCCATCTCTTGGGAACAGGAGCCAACATGCGCCTCTGTGTCCCCAGCCCAGGCTGCAAATAGCGGGCGCTTGGTGAACTTCCACTGAAATTAAAAGAGCTACCAGGAAGGGTCTAGTATGTTGAAGACCCTTTGGTCATGGTGGAAAGGGTTACTGTGTTGCATTAAATGAGGGGTAGTTTGTTTCCAGAGAGAGCAAGTATGTCATGTGGGGACTGGCTTGGATTAGAAGGGTGTTCGTGATCCATGGGAGAGTCCTGCACACCCAGGACACATAGTCTTATTCTCGGGGCTAGCAGAGCAGCATGGACTCACCATCTGCCCATTTGTCTGTTTCTTCATCACTCGCTTCCTCATTTGCTTATTCATTCATTCACTCTCTTAAGCGGGTGCTTGAGTAGTTATTCATGGCATGCTCTCTGCAAAGCCAACATGAGACATGGAGGGGCCAAGAGACCTGGCTGCTGGGGAAGGCACAGGCCTGCTCATCGCCTCGCTCATGGTGAGCGCTCAGCAGACATGAATGTGAATGAACAGTGCACCAGTAAATGGATGGGCATCCGTCCCTTCCCACACTCAAAGGGAATGAGAAGAGTGTGAAGATGGGGTGTAGCCACTTCCCACCTCCTCTCTCTGAGGCTCCCAGCCTGCCCATGTCCCCCTCGCACAGCTCTGTGTTTGGTCACCACTTGCGTGGTAGAGGCCTGGTGGGGATGGTCAGTGTCGTCCTGGAGAGGACCCTACTGCCCACAGTTTTTCCCTAAATTGGAGCTCAGCAAGGGGATTGCTCCAGAGCTCTCTGACCCTCAAGCCCCTGGGAGCTTGGCTGGGCTCCCCCACCCTCCTCTCATCCAGCCTTCCTGGAGCCCCTACCCTATCATGTGAGGATCCAGAAGAGGCTGTAGGAGACCCTTCCCAGGCTGGGCAAGTCCTGAAACCACTGGTAGCACCAGCAACCCTAGGGCATTTCCATTCCTGTAGTGTCTCTGGGTGTTTTCCATTGTAGTGAAAATTGAATAATTTTCACGCAGTGCAGAACAAGCATGGCTTTTATTTATGTTTCATGGTGTAGGTGACCGTTTTTGTGGCCTCAGAGAGTCCTGTCATTTTGCTGATGCGTCAGCACATCAGCCCTGCAGTGCCCAGTCTCATTCTGGCTCAGGGGTAGGTGTGGTTTCTCTGGTCAGGAGGGCCCAGTCAGGTCAGAGAGCAGGAGAAACTCCATGTGAGGCAGGCTTGAGGCTCATTCTAGGAGGGTCATCTGCACTGTGGTCTCAAGAGATGCTGCTCTTTCTGGGCACATTGTTTCTAGTATATGTGCTGCCGAAGGCAGCACTGGGCACATTGTTTCTAAAGGGTGTGTTGCAGGGAAGCAGAGAGGCTGTATCGGTAGTATGTCCATATGTGCAGGACAAAGGCAAGTCAGTGCAGGCCTGTGAGAGGGGAGGGCTTCCCCCAAATCTTTATGAACTGTAGACCCAGGGCTTCCGCTAGTCCAGCCACAGGTAGAGCAGAATTTGCACATACAGGAAATGGACTTGGGACAGACTGTGGTTTTGTGATGGTGCACAGGGGGCTCAGACTCTTTCCCAAATCCAGAGTTCTGAAAATGGGGCCTCTGGAAGGCAGGGGCCATTGGGAGTGGGGTAAAGAAAGTGCTGTGGCAGAGTAGACACCAAATATAAGCGTCACACCAGAGGTGGCATCTGTGAAATAGCACACAAGACCATGGTCCAAAAGCAGCAAAAATGTGACCCGCAAATAAAACTCAGACTTACTGCTCCCACATGTGGCCTGGGCTGAAAACATAGCCTGACTCCAGATGGCAGTGGATAGGGGAAGGCCCAGAAGAGGCAGCTTTCATATTTGTGCATGGCTCTGTGGGTGTGTGCACAAGTGTACACATGTGTGTGTGTTGCATATGTGCATGGGTGTGTTTGTGTGCACATGTGGCATGTGTGCATGCGTGTTTGCAGCAGACATACATGTGTGCATGTGCGCACATGCACATGGTTTGGGTGTACACGTACGAGCGTGCACGGGTAATTGTGCAAATGTGAGTGCAGTGCATGTGTGTGAATGTGTAGCAGACATACATGTTTGCGTGTGCACACACACATAGTATGTGTATATGCGTACGAGCGTGCACACGTGATTGTGTGCAAATGTGTGAGTGCCCTGCATGTGTGCACATCTGTGTGCATGGGTGTACATGCACATGGTTTGTGTGTACGCATACGAGCCTGCACATGTGATTTTGTGCAAATGAGAGTGCAGTGCATGTGTGCACTGTGTGTGCTTGTGTGCATGTGTGTGTGAATGTGCAGCAGACATACAGGTGTACATGTGTGCAAACGCACATGGTTTGAGTGAATGTGTACGCGTGTGCACACGTGATTGTGTGCAGATGTGTGAGTGCAGTGCATGTGTGCACGTGTGTGTGACTGCACGTGTGCATGGGTGTACACGGGCATGCATGCTCATGTGTGCACATGTGAACGCAGGTGTGCATGGGTATGTATGTGCACATGTGCGTACACACATGTCTGCTGTGGGGAGATGAAGAAGGCGTGGGGTTGTTGCTTTCTGGTGCCGCCTTCTCCCATCTTCCCTGTTGCCTCACTTGGTGAAGGGTAGAGAGTCGAGAGGAGAATCATAATCACACCTGTAAGCGATCTGTCTACACATCTCTGTGTTCATCCATCTGCCTAGTCAACATTCCTGGGCATCTGCCCTGTGCTGGGGACCAGGGGTGTGTAGGTGAAGCAAGCACGTGTTCTCGGGATGCTGAGTCCAACGGGACTGTGGGAGAACAGAGGAGCCATAGTGTGAGCCCGGGGTGTTTGAGGAGGGAGAAACCCCATCTGGCTGGTGAGTCAGAGGAGGTGGCATTTGAGCCAAACTGAAGAAGGCAGGATGGATTGAGCTCTAGAGAAGAGGTTGGGGCTGGGGCTGAAGGGAAGGGGGTCTGATTGTGTCTGATGGAGAAGAGAACGAATTGCAAATGGGCTGGAAGGGCGGCTGGGACAGGTTGAGAAAGTCTTGAAATTTGGGATAAACAAGGAGCTTTGACTTTGCTTTACAGACAGCGAGGACAGTTTTTTTGCATTGCAGTGACAGTATGGTGCCCCCACTTTCCATCTGGTGCCGTCTGATGGATTCAATGGTGGAAGAGAGAAGATGAGCCAGA
>NW_027402426.1:0-3402 GCF_003265705.2 Callorhinus ursinus
AGGGCCGTGTGAGGTCCCCCGGACAACTGGTCGCGCGGGGCCGGCTTCCAGGCCTGAGGAGTCGGCGCGCATGTGTCGGGGCTGCCTGCGTGGGGGAGGGGAATGTGTGCTGTAGGGAGGGGTGTGGGTGTGGAGCTTTCCCCGGGGATGCCGTGGAGGGTGGGAGGGGGCGTGGGGAGGGGCAGTTCCTGCCGGCCGAGGGCTGTAACGAGGAGCGGAACCTGAAGCAAGGAGCAGCCCAAGTGGACTCGGCGCCTCCCCCCCATCGGGGTCCGCGGAGGGTCTGGCCGCGGCGAGAGGTGACTGGCCGGAGGTGGCCGGCGCCTCCCTCAGCCTGGCGCAGCGGGGATGGATAGGGAGAGCTTCCCTAGGGGCTTGCAACCCCCCACCCCACCCCCCATCCCCACCCCCCATCCCCCATCCCCAGCCCTCTCATCACCCAGCAAAGGCTGTGATGCACCGCGGCTGCCCGGTCCTGGGCTGCGACTCAGAGACCTGGTGCCACCAAGATGTGCCCAGGGGCATAGTCCAGCAGAGGTCTTGTGACCTAAGAAACACCACTGGTCTCACTTTGACCAGAACATTTTTTTCTCCTGAAAGCTGCCTCGGGCCATGGCAGGGAGCCCAGGTTTGGAAGGGGGAGTGAAGTGTGGTGGAATATGCCACCCCCAAATATGCCCTTGGTCATAAGGCTTATTTTGAGCTGATTGTTGTGACAAAATACAGACACCGGAGAAAATAGTAGAAATTACTCTTTTGAAAGGGAAACTTAACATTTGTAGAGGAAATATTCATTTGTAAGGGTGTCTCCCTCTCTGTAGTAGGAAGAGAAGCTGACTCTCAGTCACAAGAGACTCTTACCCAATGGAGAGAGCAGTGATTTAAATCTGCCTAAGAAGCTTTACCCTTGTTTACCCTGCTTTTCCAGGTAACCTCCGGTTCAGACCTCACCCCACCACCCTCGCCTTTTGTTCTTTAGCTGAAGATGTTGTTGGGGCAGCTGAGTTAGGCCCCTGGGAGGATTGACTGTTTTTCCTCTTATCTCAAATATATATAGGAGGTACACATATGAATAAACTTTGGTTTGTATTTCTCATGTTAATCTGTCTTTTATTACAGGGGTGTCAGTAAAGAACTCAGAAGGGTATAGGAAAAATTATTTTTCGGCTCCTACACGGGACACAGCTCCCAGGAGCCTAGAGGCTTCCCCCACCCCCCGCCGTGGGCACTGGGCAGCTACTGCACATGAATAAGCTCTGCAGGCTGTACCCTGGCCTGGCGTCTCAGCTGGGGATTTGGAGAGCATTAGGGTTAGTGGAAATTAAACCCAGGGTGGGAGGCTCAGGCCGGTAGGCTGAGGCCCTGGACAGTGTCCCAGAGCAGGAGGATGAGGAAGTCCTGAGGCTTCTCAGAGCCAGAGTAGGAGAATAGCAAGCCTTAGGAGTCCTTAGGGTCCTGAAACAGGCTGGCGACAAAAGCAGGACTTGGCAGTGCCTAGGAGACCCCCTGCTGGGGAGGGGTGAAGAAGAACAGAGCCTCCCAGGGCCTCCCATCCGACAATCCCTGCTGTCCTTGTTCTGTACCCTTCATCTTTTCCAGGAGCTTCGATTCCCAGGACCAGGCAAACAACCATGAGAAAGATGTGAGAGAACATCTTCCTGGAACGTGACTACTCGAGGGAGTAGCAGGACCTGACACGGAGCAGGGGTTCCGGGGAGCAAGGCTTTGTTACCCTGTAGTCATTTGGAAGAAGGCCTTAGTATCAGGTCTGGGTTGGTTAAAAGTCTAGTTCAGCCACTTAGTAGCCATGTGACCCTAAATGAGCAAATTTCTCTAAGGTTCTAACTGAACCTTAGTTTCATCATCTACAAAGTGGCAACAATAATGATCTCACAGAGTTATGGAGATTCAGAAATCAGGAATGTGGAGTATTTCCGGAACAGAAAGTGCTATTTACTGGCATTCTTTTCCAGGGCCCAGCCCCCCAGGGGATGACTCCAGGCCGCTCACCTTTCTAAAAAAGCAGGCCTCCCTTCTAGGCTCCTATAATTGGCCTGCACTACTGTGATAGTGGTAAGAAGTTACGATATCAGCCAGGCAGTAAGTAATCGGCTGCTGTCTTCCCGTTGACAGCCTCGGGGGAAATGCCTTGGTTCCAAGGAGTGCATCTATTGGATGGCAGACCGTAAGTCTTCGGGGTGAACATGCAGGTGGGTCTCTCCTTTCATCTGGGATCTCACAGCAGAAGGAATGCAGAACTCTAAAAGCAGAAAGAGACTAGGGATGGGTGCCTGTTCCAGCAGAGGTTGGGGCCCAGGGGCTTTGTCTAAGGCTCTGCTGATGCCCTTTGTACCTTTCAGTCATGGGGGTGAGAGGTCATAGGTCAGGGCCCTCCTACATAGGGAGAGGAGAGAAGGCCTGAATGTAGGCTCTGTGTCCACAGCCTCTCCCTGGCCACCCTCAGCCCCCCACCCCTGCTCCAAAGCCTCTCAGTCATCCAGTTCAAATTCCCTTAGGTGAGAAGGGGAGAAGCTTCCCTGGTTCCTGGCACATAAGAACTGCTTAATAAATGTTGGTGGAATTGAATTGCATGTAGGCCATAAGGTTCACGGGAGGGAAGAAGCTTTCTGTGAAGTCAGTCCAGAGGCAGGGAGACTGTGGGTGGGCACCACCCCAGGATCCAGTGCCAGGAGCTGGTGAGGGCCCCACCCTTCCAGGTATATCTGGTCACGAAACCTGGCAGCCACCCCAGGTTTCTCCCTGCTCCCACCCCCACGCCCTCCTGTGCACTCTGCCTCCTCCTAAACTCCCAGCAGTCTGCCCTCTTTTCCCTGTCCTCTTCTAGGCAGGCCTTAGTTCCGGCCCAGGCTGCTGCAGTGTCATTGTTGACAACCTCACCTGCAGTCCTGCCCTCTCCAACCGATTCCACAGACTGCAGCAAAGTGATTTTGAAAAACCAGAGCGATGACTCTTGTCCCTGCTTAAATACCTACCATGGCTTCCCATTGCCCACAGGATAAAGCTTAAATTCCTCAAAATGCTGTGGAAGCCCCTGGAGATCTCCACGCCCCTGCATTCCTCTCCAGCTTCATTTCTTACCCCACTACCCTCACTCATCACTCTCGGACTGAACTGTCTACTTGTGGAAAATGCCAAGCATCTTGCAGGGGTTTGTATATGTATGTGCGCCCCTAAAGTGGAAATTAGCATTGTCACACACACACACCCTTTGTTTCTTCCTGCTTAATTTGGTTAATTTGTAGTTTTCCCTTCCAGCCTTGTATTAGACTCTATACTACTGGAAAGCTGGCTCTTACCATTCTGCGCCCCACCCCCACACTGGTACAGGTGCGCCCCCTCTGCTCTCAGCTCCCTGTGCTCCCCAGGCTTTTAGGACAGACA
>NW_027402427.1:0-3402 GCF_003265705.2 Callorhinus ursinus
GTAGCAGGCTATCAAATCAATGCACAGAAATCAGTGGCATTCCTATACATCGAAAACAAGACAGAAGAGAGACAAATCAAGGAGTAGATCCCATTCACAATAGCACCCCACAGCATAAGATACCTAGGAATAAATTTAACCAAAGAGGAAAAGGATCTGTTCTCAGAAAACTATAAAATAGTCAGGAAAGAAATCGAAGTAGACAGAAAGAAATGGAAAAACGTTCCATGCTCATGGATTGGAAGAACCAACATTGTGAAGATGTCAAATCTACCTAGAGCAATCTACACATTCAATGCAATCCCCAACCAAATACCATCCACTTTTTTCAAAGAAATGGAACAAATAATCCTAAAATTTGTACGGAACCAGAAGAGTCCCCGAAGAGCCAGAGGAATATTGAAAAACAAAAGCAAAGCTGGCGGCATCACAATTCCGGACTTCCAGCTCTATTACAAAGCTGTCATCATCAAGACAGTATGGTACCGGCACAAAAACGGGCACATAGATCAATGCAACAGAATCGAGAGCCGAGAAAGGGACCCTCAACTCCATGGTCAACTTACCTTTGACAAAGCAGGAAAGAATGTCCAGTGGAAAAAGACAGTCTCTTCAACAAATGGTGTTGGGAAAATTGGACAGCCACATGCAGAAGAATGAAACCCGACCATTTCCTTACGCCACACCCAAAAATAGACTCCAAATGGTTGAAAGACCTAAACCTGAGACAGGAGTCCATGAAAATCCTAAAGGAGAACACAGGTAGCAACCGCTTCGACCTCAGCCGCAGCAACATCTTCCTGGAAACCTCACCAAAGGCACAGGAAGCAAGGGCAAAAATGAACTATTGGGATTTCATCAAGATAAAAAGCTTTTGCACAGCAAAAGAAAGAGTCCACAAAACCCAAAGACAACCGACAGAATGGGAGAAAATATTTGCAAATGACATATCCGATAAAGGGCTAGTATCCAAAATCTATAAAGAAGCTATCAAACTCAACACCCAAAGAACAAATAACCCAATCAAGAAATGGGCAGAAGACAGGAACAGACATTTTTCCAAAGAAGACATCCAAACGGCCAACAGGCACATGAAGAAGTGCTCCACATCGCTCGGCATCAGGGAAATCCAAATCGAAACCTCCATGAGATACCACCTCACACCCGTCAGAAGAGCTAAAATTAACAAGTCAGGGAACGACAGATGTTGGCGGGGAAGTGGAGAAAGGGAAACCCTCCTACACTGTTGGTGGGAATTCAAGCTGGGGCAACCCCTCTGGAAAAAAGTCTGGAGGTTCCTCAAACAGTGGAAATTAGAGCTACCATTCGATCCAGCAATTGCACTACTGGGTATTGACCCCAAAGATAAAATTGTAAGGACCCGAAGGGGTACGTGTACCCCAAAGTGTATAGCAGCAATGTCCACAATAGCCAAACTGTGGAAAGAGCCAAGATGTCCATCGACAGATGAATGGATAAAGAAGAGGTGGTATATATACACAATGGAATATTATGCAGCCCTCAAAAGAAATGAGATCTTGCCGTTTCCAACGACACGGATGGAACTGGAGGGTGTTATGCTGAGGGAAATAAGTCAATCAGAGAAAGACAGGTATTATATGACCTCACTGATATGAGGAATTCTTAATCTCAGGAACGAACGGAGGGTTGCTGGAGTGGTCGGGGGTGGGAGGGATGGGGTGGCTGGGTGATAGTCTTTGGGGAAGATATGTGCTACGGTGAGCGCTGGGAATCGTGTAAGACTGTTGAATCACAGATCTATACCTCTGAAACCAATAACGCAACATATTTTAAGAAAAAAGAAAAAGAAGAAGATAGCAGGAGAGGAAGAATGAAGGGGAGTAAGTCGGAGGGGGAGACGAACCAGGAGAGATGATGGACTATGAAAAACAAACTGAGGTTTCTGGAGGGGAGGAGGGTGGGGGGATGGGTGAGCCTGGTAATGCGTATTGAGGAGGGCACATTCTGCATGGAGCACTGGGTGTTAGGAACAAACAATGAATCATGGAACAGTACACCAAAACAAATTCTGTAATATGTGGTGATTAACATAACAATAAAGAATAAGGAGAAAATAAAGAAATACAAGCCTTTCCCCAGAACCAAGGAGGTCTCCAATACACAATCTAATGCTACACCTAAAGGAGCTGGAGAAAGAACTGCAAATAAAGCCTAAAACCACCAGGAGAAGAGAAATAATAAAGATCAGAGCAGAAATCATTGAAATAGAAACCAAAAGAACAGTGGAACAGATCAACGAAACTAGGAGCTGGTTCTTTGAAAGAATTAACAAGATGGATAAACCCCTGGCCGGACTGATCCAAAAGAAAAGAGAAATGATCCAAATCAACAAAATCATGAATGAAAGAGGAGAGGTCACACCCAACACCAAAGAAATACAAACCATTATAAGCACATATAGGAGCAACTCTCCGCCAGCAAGTTAGATAACCTGGAAGAAACGGGTGCATTCCTAGAGGTGTATCAACTACCAAAACTGAACCAGGAAGAAATGGAAAACCTGAACAGTCCTATAACCACTAAGGAAATTGAAGCAGTCATCAAAAATCTCCCAAGAAACCAAAGCCCAGGGCCAGATGGCTTCCCAGGGGAATTCTATCAGACATTTAAAGAAGAATTAACACCTATTCTCCGGAAAGTGTTCCAAAAAATAGAAATGGAAGGAAATCTTCCAAACTCATTTTATGAGTCCACCATTACCTTGATCCCCAAACGAGACAAAGACGCCATCCAAAAGGAGAATTACAGACCAATATCCTTGATGAACATGGATGCAAAAATTCTCACCAAAATACTAGCCAACAGGATCCAACAGTACATTAAAAGGATTATTCACCACGACCAAGTGGGATTTCTCCCTGGGCTACAAGGCTGGTTCAACATACGCAAATCAATCAACGTGATAGAATACATTAACAAAAGAAAGAACAAGAATCATAGGATCCTCTCAATAGATGTAGAAAAAGCATTTGACAAAGTACAGCATCGTTTCTTGATCAAAACTCTTCAGAGCATAGGGATAGAGGGTACACACCTCAATATCATTAAAGCCATCGACGAAAAACCTCCAGCGAATATCATTCTCAATGGGGAAAAGCTGAGAGCTTTTCCCCTACGGTCAGGAACGTGGCAGGGATGTTCACTCTCACCACTGCTATTCAACATAGTATTAGAAGTCCTAGCCACAGCAATCAGACAACCAAAATAAATCAAAGGCATCCAAATCGGCACAGAGGAAGTCAAACACTCAGTCTTTGCATATGATATGATACTTTATGTGGAAAACCCAAAAGACTCCACCCCAAAACTGCAGGAACTCATACAGCAATTCAGTCAAGTAGCAGGCTATCAAATCAATGC
>NW_027402428.1:0-3402 GCF_003265705.2 Callorhinus ursinus
GTTATCTAATTTGCTGGCATAGAGTTGCTCATAATATGTTCTTATAATTGTTTGTATTTCTTTGGTGTTGGTTGTGATCTCTCCTCTTTCATTCACGATTTTGTTGATTTGGGTCCTTTCTCTTTTCTTTTTGATAAGTCTGGCCAGGGGTTTATCCATCTTGTAATTCTTTCAAAGAGCCAGCTCCTAGTTTTGTTGATCTATTCTACTGTTCTTTTGGTTTCTATTTCATTGATTTCTGCTCTGATCCTTATTATTTCTCTTCTCCTGCTGGGTTTAGGCTTTATTTGCTGTTTTTTCTCTAGCTCCTTTAGGTGTAGGGTTAGGTTGTGTATTTGAGACCTTTCTCGTGTCTTGAGAAAGGCTTGTATTGCTATATACTTTCCTCTCAGGACTGCCTTTGCTGTATCCCAAAGATTTTGAACAGTTGTGTTCTCATTTTCATTGGTTTCCATGAATTTTTTTAATTCTTCTTTAATTTCCTGGTTGACCCATTCATTCTTTAGTAGGATGCTCTTTAGCCTCCATGTATTTGAGTTCTTTCCCACTTTCCTCTTGTGATTGAGTTCTAGTTTCAAAGCACTGTTTTCTGAGAATATGCAAGGAATAATCCCAATCTTTTGGTACTGGTTGAGACCTGATTTGTGACCTAGGATGTGGTCTATTCTGGAGACTGTTCCATGGGCACTAGAGAAGAATGTCTATTCCATTGCTTTGGGATGGAATGTTCTGAATATGTCTGTGAAGTCCATTTGGTCCAGTGTGTCATTTAAAGTCTTTATTTCCTCGTTGATCTTTTGCTTAGATGATCTGTCCATTTCAGTTAGGGAGTGTTAAACTCCCCTACTATTATTGTATTGTTGTCAATGTGTTTCTTTGCTTTTGTTATTAATTGCCTTATATAATTGGCTGCTCCCATGTCAGGGGCATAGATATTTACAATTGTTAGATCTTCTTGTTGGATAGACCCTTTAAGTAGGATGTAGTGTCCTTCCTCATCTCTTATTACAGTCTTTGTTTTAAAATCTAATTTGTCTGATATAAGGATTGCCACCCCAGCTTTCTTTTGATGTCCATTAGCATGGTAAATGGTTTTCCACCCCCTCACTTTCAATCTGGGGGTGTCTTTGGGTCTAAAATGAGTCTCTTGCAGACAGCATATTGATGGGTCTTGTTTTTTAATCCAATCTGATAACCTGTGTCTTTTGATTGTGGCATTTAGCCCATTTACATTCAGGGTAACTATTGAAAGATATGAATTTAGTGCCATTGTATAGCCTGTAAGGTGACTGTTACTGTATATTGTCTGTGTTCCTTTCTGGTCTATGCTGCCCCTAGGTTCTCTCTTTGCTTAGAGGACCCCTTTCAATATTTCTTGTAGGGCTGGTTTCGTGTTTGCAAATTCCTTTAGTTTTTGTTTGCCCTGGAAGCTTTTTATCTCTCCTTCAATTTTCAATGGCAGCCTAGCTGGATATAGGATTCTTGGCTGCATATTTTTCTCGTTTAGTGCTCTGAAGATATCATGCCTGTCCTTTCTGGCCTGCCAGGTCTCTGTGGATAGGTCTGCTGCCAATCTAATGTTTCTACCATTGTAGTTACAGATCTCTTGTCTCGAGCTGCTTTCAGGATTTTCTCTTTGTGGCTGAGACTTGTAAGTTTTACTATTAGATGTTGGGGTGTTGACCAATTTTTATTGATTTTGAGAGGGGTTCTCTGTGCCTCCTGGATTTTGATGGCTGTTTCCTTCCCCACATTAGGGAAGTTCTCTGCTATAATTTGCCCCAATATACCTTCTGCCTCTCTCTCTCTTTCTTCTTCTTCTTGGATTCCAATTATTCTAATGTTGTGCTGTCCTATGGTATTGCTTATCTCTCGAATTCTGCCCTCGTGATCCAGTAGTTGTTTATCTCTCTTTTTCTCAGCTTCTTTATTTTCCATCATTTGGTCTTCTATATCGCTGATTCTCTCTTCTGCCTCATTTATCCTAGCAGTTAGTGCCCCCATTTTTTATTGTACTTCATTAATAGCCTTTTTGATTTTGATCTGGTTAGATTTTAGTTCTTTTATTTCTCCAGGAAGGGTTTCTCTAATAACTTCCATGCTTTTATCAAGCACAGCTAGTATCTTTAAAATCATGATTGTGAATTCTAGGTCTGACATCGTACTAATGTCCATATTGAGTAGGTCCCTGGCAGACGGTACTACCTCTTGTTCTTTTTGCTGAGGTGATTTTTTTTCATCTTGTCATTTTGTCCAGAGGAGAATAGATGAATGAGAGAACAAAATGCTAACAGGTTAACAGCGTCCCCAGCAAATATACTCTAAACAAATCAGAAAAGACCTGAAACCACGGGAAAAGAAAGGGAAAGAAAGAGAAAAAAAAAGAAAAAGAAAAGATAAAAACAAAAATAGAACAAAACAAAAAAAAACAGAATATGATCAAATATGATCAGGCTAGTGCATAGATCAGTGCCACACACTAGATTTTGGGTGTATTTTGGCCTGTTAGAAGAAAGTGCCTCCTAAAATTTTAAAGGAAGAAAGACTTATATATGTACAAAATAAGGGTTGATACAATGAAGGGATGGAAGATGACTGTAAAGATGAAAATTATAAAAGATTTTATAAAAGGAATTGATAAGAAGTTGTTTGAAAAAAGAAAGAAGATTTAAAAAAAAAAGAAAAAGAAAAAAAGGGAGAGCATGTGATCAGGCAGGACACTAGCCAAAGCTATACACTAGTGATTTAGGGTATATTTTGATCTGTTAGAAGAAACCGTATCTCAAAATTTTAAAGAGAGAATAACTTATGTATATATGCCAAAAATAAGGGTATCTACTATGAAGGGATAGAGTATGACTCTAAAAATGAAAAATAAAAATGTTTTTTTTTTCAAAAAGGGATTGATAAGATGTTGGGTGAAAAAGGGAAAAAGAAAAATTTAAATAAAAGTTAAAAAAATTAACTTTGAAAAACTAATGAATCATGGTAAAAAAGCCATGAATTCTATGTGCAATATTCCCCTAGCGCTGGAGTTCTCCCGTTCTCCTTGTTCAGTAAACTTGGTCTTGGCTGGCTGTTCGTGCTGATCCTCTGGGGGAGGGACCTGTTGCTGTGGTTCCCGAATGTCTTTGCTGGAGGCGGAATTGCCGCGCCCTTGCCGGTCCGGGCTAAGTAATCTGACCGGGTTTGCTCTCGGGAGCTTTTGTTCCCTGCAAGCTTTCTGTACAGGTTTGGAGGATGAGAGTGAAAATCTCTGCCTGGAGGAGCCGAGAACTTGGGGCCCCACTCCTCAGTTCGCCCCCAGAGAAAAGCAGTCAATCACTTCCGTGTCCCCGGTCTCCGGCCACACTCTGTGCTCACCTGGCCTGTGACCGAGCGTTTCTATCTCTGGCACCCGAC
>NW_027402429.1:0-1962 GCF_003265705.2 Callorhinus ursinus
CTTACCCACTTCTAGTGTGTAACTAAACATTTTCAAACATTCATTTTCTCATTTGTAAGGGAGATATCCTGGATATGTACAGATTTGAGGACTAAATTAAAAATGAGGTAACATCTATGAAAACATGTGACACTAATTGTCCTTCAAAGCATCATTATTCACATTCCCAAGATGAAGAACATTGAGCGCAGAGAACTAAATCATCCACCGTTGCTAAGTTATAAAAGGTGAAGTTAAGTGCTATACAAATGTCCCATTCTCTTCCTCCACTACTTTTGTTTTTCATTGTGAGCTAATGAAAAATTATTATCTTTACTTCAACTATTTTATTTCAAAATCTTTTGGAAATAATTTTATAAAGACACAAAATGTTATAGGTACTACATCTTCTCTATATAAGATTTCCATAGACCCAGTACAGTGAAATTTACCCAATGATCATTCTAATACCAAACTGAGGAAAATCTCATTAGCTAGGTATTTTATTCTGTTGACTTAAAGATCTACAACAGGGGCGCCTGGCTGGTTCAGTCAGTAGAGCATGTGACTCTTGATCTCGGGACTGTAAGTTCCAGCCCTATGTTGGATATAGAGATTACTTAAAATAAAATCTTTATTAAAAAAAAAAAAAGATCCGCAACACTCTGTGTCAGAAATGGCATTTACACGAAGAAATATAGGAATGCCACAGACTGTTCAAGTATTTGTATCTCAAACCCGTATTAGAAATTTAAAAATTCAAAAACATTTTGTTCCTCAAAAGACACACTTAATGGAATGAACTACCTTTTTCTTTTATACTCACATGAGTTTAGTAGTTTGCTAGAATAAGGAGTAGTATCCCTGTGATCTACAGACATAGGACAAATTAGTCCTTGAGAAAGATGCGATGTTTCAGATACATGGGTTGAAAGAATATTTGTAGAGTCTTTGTTTTTTTCTGCAACTGGTGTGTTCTATTAAAGAGAGAAAAACAAAAACAAATGCTAAGATTTACCGCCACAAAACACCACCTAAATACATAGACTGTTATACCACCTAAGTAGATAATGTTAAAGTAACTCAACATGCTTGATATTTAAATTTATTTTGAACAGTTATTTAAAAAAAGCATTTACAATTTTAAATGGCAATCATGAGAGGGCATGTCATGTGACTTTTTTCTAATCAAGTGCTTACAAATCCCAAAGAGCTGATGACAGATAACACTGGTCCTGGGGTTCTTGCATAATCTTGTCTAGGTTTAGCCACTGATGGTGTTGTAAGGATATCCATCATATTGATGACTATGTATGGAAAGAAAAGTATATGAAATTCTTTAAAAACTTCAATATTATTGTCTTACTAGTCACTAATCATCTGTTCTGAACTTTGTCCCCTTTCCACATTAACATTATCTATAACACTGGCTTGTGTAAGATGAACATATCCAGAGAAGCCACCATGCCACGGAGTAATCATATACAACCAAGCAGACAAAGACAAATACTATATGATCTCTATTATATATGGAATCTTAAGAAACAAAACAAAACTAAGCTCACAGGTACAGAGAACAGTTCTCATGGGATGCCAGAGGCAGGGGTGGAGGATAGGAGAAACGGGTGAAAGGGGTCAAAAAAAAAAAAAGAGAGATAAATATTTCCCTATTTAAAAAAAAGCAACTGATTGAAATCATTAAACTTTGATAGAATAAAGTCTTCCTCTGGAATGAACAGAACACAGTGTAATGACCCAAATTAGGGAGTACTCAATCATCAAACAAGAGTATTATCTAACTGGCAACAAAATAATTCTTGGTAAATCAAATAGTAGAAAAGGATGTGGTAAGAAAAATTAAGAAAGGAATATTAGGAATATAAATTAAAATTTCAATATCACAATCTGTTTAAGGAATTAGTACAAATTATGGGCCCCCCATTAACTAACATGTGCAAGTGTAGGTCAAGATAGAAATTGATG
>NW_027402429.1:1972-3401 GCF_003265705.2 Callorhinus ursinus
TCTCTCCCTCTGCCCCTCCCCCTGCTCATGTGTCCACGCTCTCTCTCTCTCTCTCTGTCTAAAATAAAAATAAATCTTTTTAAAAAAATAATCTTTTATAAATTAAATGTTAAAAATATTATGGCAGTGATTTCTTGGATAGGATTCCAAAGGCACAGGCAAAAAGCAAAAATAGACAAATGGGGCTATGTCAAACTTAAAAACTTCTGTATATCAAAGGAGATAATCAACAGAATGAAAAGAACCTACAGAATGGGAGGAAATATCTGCAAATCAGTTATCTGATAAGGGGTTAATGTACAGAGTATATAAAGTACTACAACCCAACAATTAAAAAAATAATTATCTAATTAAAAAGTGGACAATGGATTTGGACAGATATTTCTCCAAAGATAACACAAACAGCCAATTTGGTTATGAAAAGATGCTCAACATTAGTAATCAACAGAAAAAGGCAAACCAAAAGTATAATGAAATATTATCTCATACCCATTAGGATGGCTAGTATCAAAAAACAGAAAATAGTGTTGGCAAGAATGCGGAGAAACTGGAACCCTGTACATTGCTGGCAGGAATGTTAAATAGTGCAGCCACTATGAAAAACACAATAGAAGCTCCTCAAAAAATTAAAAACAGAATTCCTATATGACCCAGGAATTCCACAACTGGGTATATACAGGAGAGAACTGACAGCAGGGTCTCCAAGGGATATTTATACATTCATGTTTATTGCATAATTCACAATAGCCAGGAGGTAGAAGCAACCCAAATGTCTACTGACACATGAATGGATAAAAAAAGTGGCATATATCCGTATAATGGAATGTTATTAAGCCTTTAAAAAGAAGGAAATCCTGTTACATGCTGCGATATGGATGAACCTTGAGGACATTACGCTAAGTGATATAAGTCAGTCACAAAACAACAAATACTCTATGGTTCTACTCACATGAGGTGCCTAAAGCAATCAAACTCACAGATACAGAATAGAATTGTGGTTGCGGGGGCTGGGGGAAGGGGAAATCAGGGGACAGTGTTTCAGTTTTGCAAGATGAAAAAGTTCTAGAGATCTGTTGCATAACGATGTGAATATAGTTAATACTACTGAACTTTAAAAAAAAAAAAAGTTTGGGCGCCTGGGTGGCTGAGTCGTTAAGCGTCTGCCTTCAGCTCAGGTCATGATCCCAGGGTCCTGGGATCGAGTCCCACATCGGGCTCCCTGCTCGGCGGGAAGCCTGCTTGTCCCTCTGACCCTCTCCCCTGCTTGTGTTCCTGCTCTTGCTGTCTCTCTCTCTCTGTCAAATAAATAAATAAAATCTTTAAAAAAAAAATTCACTTTTTAAAAAGGGTAAATTTTATATTATGAATTTTTTACCACTATTAAAAAAAAAAAGAAAAACCAAATTCAGAATCTGTATACTTAAAAGAT
>NW_027402430.1:0-168 GCF_003265705.2 Callorhinus ursinus
GCCAGGAGTCCTGATGCCTGTCCCATGGCCCAGCTGTCTCCAAACTCATTCTTCTTTCCCCCTTTTCCTCAACCTCTCTCCCTGAGTGTCCTCCCCTTCTGACACCCACCTGGGCAGTCAGAGTGTGTGTGTGTGTGGGTGGGTGTGCAGGTGCACATGCCTCTACGT
>NW_027402430.1:268-3401 GCF_003265705.2 Callorhinus ursinus
TCCTGATGCCTGTCCCATGGCCCAGCTGTCTCCAAACTCTTTCTTCTTTCCCCCTTTTCCTCAACCTCTCTCCCTGAGTGTCCTCCCCTTCTGACCCCCAGCTGGGCAGTCAGAGTGGTGTGTGTGTGTGGGTGGGTGTGCAGGTGCGCATGCCTCTACGTGCCTGGGGATGCCAAGGTCATGTCCCCACATGGGACGGGGTGGGTAGCTATTCCCGAGGACCTGAGGGGCTCTCACCCCCAACGTGAACCTCATGGTAGGGTCGGGGCTTGCTTGGACTGGAGAGCAGCCCTGCTCTTTGGCCTCTGCACCCCTCATTTCTCACGGGCCAGTCCCTGCCTCTCTTGACCCCGGTTCCCAACTCTCCCTGAGGGTTGGACATGGAAACGCTTGAACATGGCTGCTTCTCTAGGGGTAGGTGGGGTACAGGTGTCCTAGGCGCACAGGCCTCACTACTGAGAGGGCCAGCCAGGTGTGTCATGTCCAGTTGTGCAAAGGGTACACAGAGCACCTGTACAGTGACCCAGCTCGGCGGTGGTTGTACATGAGACCCATGGCTCTGCACCTGACGGGTCCCCCATGTTACCTCACCACTGCCAACTGCTCTGTGTCCCCAAAGGCCACTGGGCCCCACAACCACGGCCACCCTGTGCTGCAGGCATTAGCGTGCAAGGCCAGGTGGGTAGGATATCTGGGGATGCACAGGTCATTCAATATACCCACCCAGCTGGAATGCATTCCAGTCTGCTGGACTGCAGACTTCCTCTCAGGGTCCAGCTAAGTGCTGGGCTGGGCCAGAGGACCTGGAGACATCAGTGGAGGCCGACTCAGGACAGGGAGAAGATCAGTCCGCCCCTTCTCCTTCTCCTCTCCTCCTTTTTCCTTGTCTTCCTGTCAGGACCTGGGACGGATGTCCAGCCCGTCCCTGGCTGCAGCCCGGGCTGGAGTCAGAGGGGCGGGAAGGAGGCTAGGTTGGAGGGGCCCACTAGCAGGATTCCCATGTGCAGGGGGCCATTACTATAATGAGGAAACCCATGGGCATTCAGGGATTTCAGCCTTTTATCGACATGAGAAGTGGCCCCAGGACTCAGCCCCTGCCCCTTCCTTCACCCTCTACAAGGCCCTGCATCCTCCCCAGTGCAGTCCTTGTCCACAGTCAGTCCTCCCTCTGGCCCCAGGAAATCCAGCTGCTCCACGGGCTGAGAAATCTTTACAAGTTGAAGCTGAGCCAGCCCAATGGGGCCTGGTTCCCACATTGAGGAGAGATGAGGCCAGGAAGGAGTGGGTAGAGGGCAGAGTGGACTCGCCCTAGGTTCCATGGCTGCCTGGTCAGCACAGACCCTGCTGTGTGCTGGCCCCTAGGGCACCCAGACTCCTGCTCCCGAGCAGGCTCCGTGAGGAAGGCTAGAGTGTGATTCCTGCTAGCTCACATGGTGTCACTCTGTCCTGTATCTACAGCCTGTCCCACCAGCTGGACTCCCCTCCTAGTCGGCCAGCTCACCTTCTGGGTCAAGAACAGGGCATCATGAAGCTCAGGGGCAAGTGCATAGCTGGGCAGGCAGGGGAGTGCTCGCTCTGGGCTCAGGGAGACTCTGGCTGGGCTAGCAGGGGCCCTGGATGGCTGGCCTTCCAAATTCTCTGCTGACCATCCCTGGGTTAGGGTGAGGGTTAGGGTGAGGGTGAGGGTGAGAGTGAGGGTTAGGGTTAGGTTTAGGGTTAGGGTGAGGTTTAGGGTTAGGGTTATGGTTAGGGTTTATTGTTAGGGTTTAGGGTTAGGGTTAGGGATAGGGTTCGGGTTAGGGTCAGGTTTAGTAGATGATGGCTCCTGATACTCCAGTAAAGATATATAAGACCTACTGGATATTCAGTTGAAGGGTTTGTGACCTCCTGAAAGTTATGTGAGCTGAGAAATTGTGACATTCAGTTAGAATGTTAGTAGGAGAATAATGCTCATTTGATAATCTGAAACCTCATAACACTCAGGAAGAAGCTATGAGGTGTCCTGACACGCAGGCAGCCCTGGGACAACCTCTTGATGCTCAGATTGTCTGGTGGAGAACTTACACTCAGGGAGAGGAGGGAATACTCCCCTTCATGCAAGTGGAGGTGTGACCTCCTCATCCTCCTACAGGAAAGTGAAACTTCTTAACATGCAGGTATGTGAGGTGAGCATTTGTCATCCTCCCGTTGGTGAAATGCCGTATACTGACAATCAGAAAAATGAAACCTCAGGATATTCAGGTGATTGTGGTGAGAATTCCTGACACTCAGGTATAGGAGACACATCTTCCTGCATGTAGGTCCCAGAGAGGTGACCTAGAGACACTCTGGTAGGAAACACCAGACCCTGTGATACTCAGCAGGGAATAGAATGCTGAGGTTTGCAGTCCTAAATTAGAGAAATTCAAAGTGACTCTTTGAAAAGTATGCTGATAGTATGTACTTGGAAGAGCGAAAGACAATTTGCCTTAGACAGTGTTAAGGATCGATTAATCTGGGGAGCCCGACACCCTGTGACCATTGAAATGCTGCATCATCTTCACAGAGAGGGACAGAACTGCCCCTGAACCCATGATTTGGAACAGGAACTGTGGTTGCAGCTTGCATGAGGGGCAGACCCTGACACTGCACAAAACTAGATCCTAAGATGATACGAAACCTTTGAAGGGTAACTGGGAATGAAGATCCTGGCCTTGGGACAGAGAGAGGGGGCTACACATGAGCCCCCATCACCCGAGGGGTGCAGAGCAGCCTGAACAGAAATCTGGGATCTTGTTTCAGCATGAACCGGTTAAGCTAAAGGGCTCCTGCCTGGCCTGACTCTTGGGGTGGGGGGAGGGGGGATGTATCCATGCTGATTGGTCAGGAGGCCACAGAGCTTTGTGAGGTCACTGGGCTTCCAGGCCACACTGGGCCTGGAGTATGATAGAGATGCTGCCAACTGCCATTCTGCTGGACTTGGCAGTGTCTGTGTTTGCCAAATATAACGCCACATCTGAATAAGTTTCAGCTACACCTCCCGGGGGTGGAAAGAGTGTCTTCTGAATAGCAAGCCCCACCCAGAATCCCTCTGTCCAGGGATAGGAAGGAGACAAAGCTTGGGCCTTAGTAGTCCCCTGGGTCTCACGGGTGT
>NW_027402431.1:0-1450 GCF_003265705.2 Callorhinus ursinus
TCACAGCAGCTTCTTCTATAGTTTAAAATGCTCTTCATGTAAGTTATATGATTATCCTTTGGGAGGAATATGTGTCTCACCTTGCTGTTTTCTTGAGAGCATTGTTTTGTAAGGACAGTTAATCATCAGTCAAGTATCAAGGCTCTGAGAGATGCTGAAGGACACAGAGGAGTGTAGAGTGCATCTCTGGGAGTCCTTCAGGACTGCATTTCCACGTGCCCCCACCCTGGCTCTTTGAGGACACCTTCCTGCCCGACCCAGAACCTCAGGGCTCCACACACACCGCCCCGTCCCTGCTTGGAACTCGGTAGAACCCACTTAAGAGTGTGGGAAGGAAGGCTTGAGGTAGAACAGGCAGGTACCGTGGGGTTATTTGTCCTTTGATGACTTTGCTGGATAGAAGACTTGCCTTTGTTGACTGTTTACTTTCTTGGTCGTTGGTTTTGGTCAGTCGTTTGATTTAGTCTGTTCTGCTTTCCCCAAAGTAGTTGGTGCCATGTCAGCAAGTTTTACCACATTTAGATAAAAACAGTGGAGAAAAACATTTTGATAAGCAAAATTTGACCAGTCTTTATTTTATGGACCTTGTGGAAGTATGTGTAGTTAAAGGGAAGTGCTACCAGAGATCTGATTATGGGGATGAGTAGTCCCAGGGAGCATCCACAGCTGGGCTGTGTCTGGCCCAGGAGGCCAGACTGGAGGAGGAGACCAAAGCTCCCGGGAGGTCAGCCACAAGTGCTGACCTCTGATGGAGTTAGGAAGATCCACCAACGGGAGTCACGCAGCAGCACTTGGGGAAGGCCGTTGGGTGGGAAATGGCTAAGGTCATAAGAGGTCTGAACTTAATCAGACCAGAAATGAAAACTCTTTTATGTTAATTATTAGTGTGGAATTACTCTTGTTAAAGTAAATCAGTTACTTATGCATTTAGGTTTTGTTTGCCTGGAGCACTTTTGCCTGCATCTTTTTTCATGTAGAATGTAGCCTGACGGACTCCAGTATTGAACTAGCTCACGGTGGGTCCGTCCCCCAGTCAAAATGCACAGCCTCTCGGAGATCATACTGCCCCTTGTCTCCTCACATCTGGCCTGGGTGCTCTGTCATATTTTTGAGCACCAAGGCTTGATAGACGACGACCTCAGATTCTGAGACCCTTCTCAGATCGCCGAGGAGCCGCAACCCTGTACCCTCTTTGTGATCCATGGCGTGTGTTCTCCGGGAGCAGCTGAGGTGCCGAGGAGCTTTCAGTGCAGACCCACTCGGCCATGGCTGTTCCTGGCTTCAGCCATAAACAGCCCTCATCCAGAGTGAGAACCTGTTGAGTGAACCTGATTTCTTACGTAGGATACCAAAAGCACAAACAATAAAAGAAAAACTAATGTAGCTCCCCATTCATATCTCTCAGGTCACCTCCTCACCTGGTGTCCACCCAGCACCAGGCCTCCTGGTA
>NW_027402431.1:1550-3401 GCF_003265705.2 Callorhinus ursinus
CGACCCAGGAACCTGAGACAATGACCTGACCCGAAGGCAGACACTTAACCGAAGGAGCCACCCAAGCGCCCCTGGAAATCTTTTACAAGAAAACACAGGACTATGTTTTCGTGACAGTAGGACATGCGGAGATTTCTTATGTAGGATTCCAAAAGCACAAACAATAAAAGAAAAACTAATGTAGCTCCCCATTCATGGTTCTGAGGTCACCTCCTCACCTGGTGTCCACCCAGCACCAGGCCTCCTGCTACTTATCAAATCTTTAAAAATACCGGTGGAATGAATAAATAAACAGAGGAAGGGATGTAGGGAATCTGAGAATGGGGACTGTGTGCCAGGTTTCTCAAAAGCCCTGAACTCTATGTTCAGGTCTGCATGGGGTCAGTCATGGGCTAGATGTTGCTGGAACCACAGTGTATGGAGACCAACGACAGAGCCCCTGCTCCTCAAGAGTCCCAGAGCAGGTAGAGCACTGGTCCCCGTAGCCTGAGGTCAACCTGGACAGCACAGTACGCTGGGAAATGGGGTCTGGGAGAAAACGATGAAGAAAGAATTCTTGAGATGTGTTTGGCTCAAAAAGGGTAGTTTTATTAAAGCACGGGGGTAGGACCCGAGGGTAGAAAGAGCTGCACTGGGGTCATGAGAAGACACTGATCCTATGCTTTCAAGTTAGGGGGTGTAATGGATACTGCTAAGTCTCCAAGGAATTTGGAAGCAAGGTTTCCAGGACCCCGAGGGGCTAGCTGCGGTTAGGAAAACGTCACTTACTCCCGCCCAGTAAAACCTTAGTCGTGAGACCCTCCAGAGGTATATCAACGGTCCTATGCTTGGGGGATGATGGCTAACACATATTGTGGGGGCGCAGAGGTAAAGGAAGTTTCCAAGGGGATTTTTACAGGATCCTGGAGGTCAGGCTACTGTCAAACTGAGCCTGTCTTCTGCCTCCAGCAAGTGTGAACATTGGGGCAGTTAAACTCCCAGGGGAAGGTCACGCTGCCTGTCTCAAGGACTTGTCGATGGGCTGTGAACTGTAAGGAAGTTTGATTTTTCTTTTCTCTATTTCTTTTGCCTTTGTGTTCCACAGCAAGTACCAGAGGCCTGAGGGACAGCCCGTGGGGGGACACGTGCGTTGTTGCCTTGACAGGAGCGCCGGATCCGCAGGTGTCTACATGGGTCACAACTTACTAAGCTGCACGCTTCATGTGTGGTTTATTGTATCCATGCTGTGAAAGAATTTTTCAAGGAAAAAAGGAACAAACTATGATAAAGGAGGCTGAGAGCAGAACCAGGAAGGACGGGCTGCTGCTGAAGAGACCTGGATCCCAGGCTCCGGTCTGGCCCTTCCTGCCTTATGACCCGGGAGGGTGACCCTGATCTCCCTAAGCCAGTTTTGCACCAGTGAAATGAGAAGCACACTCCCCACCCGGCTTTCCTGAAGGTCAGTGACAGGAGCAGAGCCCGGGCTGACAGTAAGCAGGGACGAATCGGGAGTGATTTGGGGGACAGCGAGCCTGAGCACACATCCCACAACAGCTCTTTCCAGAGACTCCAGGCCGCGGCCTCCTCCCCCAACCTCGGTGACGCCTCTGTTCTACCTTAACCCCCCAAACACGTGCCTGCCCTAGGACGCAGGAGCACGCGATCTGGAAGTTAGCGCACCGCGAGCCGCGGGGCCACTGCGCCTGGGCCACAGGAGGGCTGTCCCCACCTGAGCCCGCGTTCTCCCGTGTTCTGAGCCCAGGGTTGAGTCCTGGGGGCGGCCCCCACTGCGCCCGCTCGCCGGCTGCCCACCCCAGCCCAGGCCGCACTGCCCTTCGCCCAGCCCCGAGCACCCCAGTGCAGGGAGAGCCC
>NW_027402432.1:0-2125 GCF_003265705.2 Callorhinus ursinus
CTGATCACATTCTCTTCCTTTTTTTTTCTTTTTTTTTAAATCTTCTTTCTTTTTTTCAAACAACTTCTTATCAATTCCTCTTATAAATCTTTTATAATTTTCATCTTTACAGTCATCTTCCATCCCTTCATTGTATCAACCCTTGTTTTGTGCATATATGTCGTTCTTCCCTTAAAATTTTAGGAGGCACATTTTTCTAACAGACCAAAATATGCCCAAAATCTAGTGTGTGGCACTGATCTATGCATTTGCCTGGTCATATTTGATCATATTCTGGTTTTTTTGTATTGTTCTGTTTTTGTTTTTATCTTTTTCTTTTTTTTTCTCTTTCTTTTTTCTTTCTTTCCCTTTCTTTTCCCCTGGTTTCACGTCTTTTCTGATTTGTATAGAGTATATTTGCTGGGGACACTGTTAAACTGTTAGCACTTTATTCTCTCATTCATCTATTCACCTTTGGACAAAATGACAAGACGAAAGAAATCACCTCAGCAAAAAGAACAAGAGGAAGTACCGTCAGCCAAGGACATCCTCAATATGGACATTAGTACGATGTCAGACAAGGAGTTCAGAATCATGACTTTAAAGATACTAGCTGGCTTAAAAAAACATGGAAGTTATTAGAGACACCCTTTCTGGAGAAATAAAACAACTAAAACCTAACCAAGTCGAAATCAAAAAGGTTATTAATGAGGTGCAATCAAAAAAGGGGGCACTAACTGCTAGGATAAATGAGGCAGAAGAGCGAATCAGTGATATACAAGACCAAATGATGGAAAATAAGAGGCTGAGAAAAAGAGAGAGAAACAACTACAGGATCACGAGGGCAGAATTCGAGAGATAAGCGATACGATAAGATGAAACATTAGAATAATTGGGATCCCAGAAGAAGAAGAAAGAGAGAGAGGGGCAGAAGGTATATTGGAGCAAATTATAGCAGAGACCTTCCCTAATGTAAGGAAGGAAACAGGCATCAAAATCCAGGAGGCACAGAGAACCCCTCTCAAAATCAATAAAAATAGGTCAACACCCCGACATCCAATAGTAAAACTTATGAGTCTCAGAGACGATGAGAAAATCCTCAAAGCAGCTCGGGAGAAGAGATATGTATCCTACAATGATAGAAACATTAGATTGGCAACAGACCTATCCACAGAGACCTGGCAGGCCAGAAAGGACTGGCATGATATCTTCAGAGCACTAAATGAGAAAAATATGCAGCCAAGAATACTATATCCAGCTAGGCTGTCATTGAAAATAGAAGGAGAGATAAAAAGCTTCCAGGACAAACAAAACTAAAGGAATTTGCAAACACGAAACCAGCCCTCCAAGAAATATTGAAAGGGGTCCTCTAAGCAAAGAGAGAGCCTAAAAGCAGCATAGATCAGAAAGGAACACAGACAATATACAGTTAACAGTCACCTTACAGGCAATACAATGGCATTAAATTCATATCTTTAATAGTTACCCTGAATGTAAATGGGCTCAATGCCCCAATCAAAAGACACAGGCTATCAGATTGGATTAAAAAACAAGACCCATCGATATGCTGTCTGCAAGAGACTCATTTTAGACCCAAAGACACCCCCACATGGAAAGTGAGGGGGTGGAAAACCATTTACCATGCTAATGGACACCAAAAGAAAGCTGGGGTGGCAATCCTTATATCAGACAAATTAGATTTTAAAACACACACTATAATAAGAGATGAAGAAGGACACTATATCCTACTTAAAGGGTCTATCCAACAAGAAGATCTAACAATTGTAAAAATCTATGCCCCGAACATGGGAGCAGCCAATTATATAAGGCAATTAATAACAAAAGCGAAGAAACACATTGACAAAAATACAATACTAGTGGGGGACTTTAACACCCCCCTCACTGAAATGGACAGATCATCTAAGCAAAACATCAACATGGAAATAAAGACTTTAAGTGAAACAGTGGACCAAATGGACTTCACAGACGTAGTCAGAACATTCCATCCCAAAGCAACGGAATACACATTCTTCTCTAGTGCCCATGGAACATTCTCCAGAATTGATCACATCCTATGTCACAAATCAGGTCTCAACCGGTACCAAAAGATTGGGATCATTCCCTGCATATTTTCAGACCACCATGC
>NW_027402432.1:2225-3400 GCF_003265705.2 Callorhinus ursinus
AATTAAAGAAGAATTAAAAAAATTCATGGAAACCAAAGAAAATGAAAACACAACTGTTCCAAATCTTTGGGATACAGCAAAGGGAGTCCTGAGAGGAAAGTATATAGCAATACAAGCCATTCACAAGAAACAAGAAAGGTCTCAAATACACAACCTAACCCTACACCTAAAGGAGCTGGAGAAAGAACGGCAAATAAAGCCTAAACCCAGCAGGAGAAGAGAAATAATAAAGATCAGAGCAGAAATCATTGAACTAGAAACCAAAAGAACAGTAGAACAGATCAACAAAACTAGGAGCTGGTTCTTTGAAAGAATTAACAAGATTGATAAACCCCTGGCCAGACTGATCAAAAAGAAAAATGACCCAAATCAAGAAAATCATGAATGAAAGAGGAGAGATCACAACCAACAGCAAAGAAATACAAACAATTATAAGAACATATTATGAGCATGAACATCTATGCCAGCAAATTAGATAACCTGGAAGAAATGGGTGCATTCCTAGAGATGCATCAACTACCAAAATTGAACCAGGAAGAAATAGAAAACCTGAACAGACCTATAACCACTAAGGAAATTGAAGCAGTCATCAACAATCCCCCAACAAACAAAAGCCCAGGGCCAGATGGCTTCCCAGGGGAATTCTATCAGACATTTCAAGAAGAATTAATACCTATTCTCCTGAAACTGTTCCAAAAAATAGAAACAGAAGGAAAACTTCCAAACTCATTTTATGAGGCCACCATTACCTTGATCCCAAAACCAGACAAAGACCCCATGAAAAAGAAAAATTACAGACCAATATCCTTGATGAACATGGATGCAAAAATTCTCACCAAAACACTAGCCAATAGGATCCAACAGTACATTAAAAGGATTATTCACCACGACCAAGTGGAATTTATCCCTGGGCTGCAAGGTTGGTTCAACATCCAGAAATCAATCAACGTGATACAATACTTTAAGAAAAGAAAGAACAAGAATCATATGATCCTCTCAATAGATGCAGAAAAAGCATTTGACAAAGTACAGCATCCTTTCTTGATCAAAACTCTTCAGAGTATAGGGAGAGAGGGTACCTACCTCAATATCATCAAAGCCATCTATGAAACACCTACAGCGAATATCATTCTCAATGGGGAAAAGCTGAGAGCTTTTCCCCTAAGGTCAGGAAC
>NW_027402433.1:0-3399 GCF_003265705.2 Callorhinus ursinus
TTCAACAATCCAGGAAGAGGTATGAACAAGTAAGATTTATTTCAGGGATGCAAGGGGGGGGGGTTCAACATCCACAAATCAATCCAAGTAATAGGCCGCATTAACAAAACAAAGGATAAAAATCATATGATCATCCAACCGATGCAGAAAAAGCCTCTGACAAAATGCAACACCCATTTTGATAAAAGCTCTCAACAAAGCAGGTATACAGAGAACATAACTCAACATAATAAAGGCCATACCTGAGAAGCCACATCCTATGCAATGGTGAAAGCCAAAAGCTTTTCCTCTAAGTTCAGGAATGAGACAGGGATGCCCACTCTTGCCACTTTTATTCAACATACAGTTGGCCCTTGAGCAATGCAGGGATTAGGGGTGCCAAACCCCTGTGCAGTGGAAAATCTGAGTGTACTTTTGACTCCCCCAAAAGTGAACCACCAGTAGCCTACTATTGACTGGAAACCTTATCTATAACACAATGAGTCGGTTAATAGATATTGTGTATGTTATCTATATCATAGACTATACTGTTACAACAAAGTAAGCTAGAGAAAAGAAATGTGATTACGAAAATCCTGATGGAGCTAGAGTGTATGATGCTAAGCAAAATAAGTCAGTCAGAGAAAGACAGATACCATATGATTTCACTCCTGTGGAATTTAAGAAACAAAACAGATCAACAAATGGGAGGGGGGATACAAAGAACAGAGAAGGAAACAAACTATAAGAGACTCTTGATGACAGAAAACAAACTGAGCATTGATAGAGGGGAGGTGGGCAGGGGATGGATTCACTGGGTGATAGGGATTAAGGAGGGCACATGTTATGATGAGCACTGGGTGTTGTCTGCAAGTGATGAATCCCTGAATTCTCCTGAAACCAGTATTGCACTGTGTGTTAAGTAACTAGAATTTAAATAAAAATTTGAAAAGAAAAAAAAAAAGAAAATCCAAAAGGAAAATACATTTACAGCAATATCTGTATTTACTGAAAATAACCCAGGTCTTAATTGGACCCACAATTCAAACCCACGTTGGCCATGGGTCAATTGTAGTACCGAAAATCCTAGTCAGAGCAATTACAGAAGAAAAAATAAATAAATAAAAGGCATCCAAATTCAAAAGGAAGAAGTAAAGGTCACTATTTTCAGATGACATGATATTGTATGTAAAATACCCTAAAGACAACACCAAAAAGTATTAAAATAAATATAGTCAGTAAAGTTGCAGGATAAAAGATACATAAAAATCTGTTGCATTATTATACACTAATAACGAATTATCAGAAAAATAAATTTAGGGTGCCTGGGTGGCTCAGTCATTAAGCAGCTGCCTTCGGCTTGGGTCATGTTCCTGGAGTCCTGGATCGAGTCCCACATTGGGCTCCCTGCTCAGCGGGAAGCCTGCTTCTCCCTCTCCCATGCCCTCTGCTTGTGTTCCTGCTCTCACTGTCTCTGTCTCTGTCAAATAAGTAAATAAATAAAATCTTTAAAAAAAGAAAACTAAATTTAAAAAACAATCAGATTAACAACTGCATCAAAAACAAAACAAAACAAAACAAAACTTAGGGATAAATTTTCCCAAGGAGGTGAAAGCTGATATACAGAAAACTGTATGACATTAAGGAAAGAAACTGAAGACAACACAACAAAATAGACATTTCATGCTCATGGATTAGAAGAATTAATAGTGTTAAAATGTCTATACTACCCAAAGCTATCTACAGATTCAGTGCAATTCTTACCAAATTTCAAACACATTTTTCAAAGACATAAGACACAGAATCTTTCATAATTGTATGGAACCACAAAATACTCTGAATAGCAAAAGCAATCTTAAAAAAGAACAAAGCTGGAATCATCAGACTCCCAGTTTCAAACTCTGTTACAAACCTATAGTGATTGCTGGCATACTGGCTTAAACACAGACACACAGATCACCAGCACAGAAGAGAGAGCCCAGAAGGATACCCACACATCTATGGTCCAATACATTATGACCAAGGAGCCAAGAATATACAAGGGGGAAAGAACAGTCTCTTTAATCAAGGGTGCTGGGAAAACTGGACAGCCCCATGCAAAAGAATGAAACTGCACCACTGTCTTACATTATACACAAAAATTAACTCCAAATACATTCAAGACTTGAATATAAGACCTGAAACCCTAAAACTCTTAGCAGAAAACATAGAGGAAAAGCTGCTCGACATATATCCTGGTAGTGATTTTTGTGGTTCACACTCCAAAAGCAAAGGCGACGAAAGCAAAAATAAATAAGCACATCTACATCAAACTCAAAAGCTCCTGCCCAGCAAAGAAAATCACCAACAAAATAAATAGGCAACTTACTGCCTGGGAGAAAAGATTTGCAGATAATAGATCTGATAAAAGTTAATATCCAATATATATAAAAAACTCCTACAACTCAGTCACAACAACAAAAACAATGTGGTTAAAAAGTGGAAGGATTAACCAAATGGCATTATCCAGAGAAGACATCCAGAGAGCCAACATGTAGATGAAAAGGTGCTCAGCATCATTAATCATCAGGGAAATGCAAATCAAAACAATGGGATACCACCTCACACTGGTTAGAAGCGTTAGTAGCAAAAAGACAAGAAATAACAAACATTAGCCAGGATGTGGGGGAAAGGGAACCCCGGTGCACTATTGGTGGGAAAGTAAGTAGATGCAAGCACTGTGGAAAACAGTATGCAGGCTCCTCAAAACAGTAAAACTAGAACGACCCTACAGTCCAGCAATTTCCCTTCTAGCGATTTATCCAAAGAAAACAAAAACACCTATTTGAAAAGATGTATGAACCCCCCATGTTCACTGCAGCATTATTTATAACAGCTAAGATAGGAGGACAACCTACGTGTCCATGGGGGAATGAACTGATAAAGAAGATGTGGTGTATGTAGACACACTGCAATACTATTCAGCCATAGCAAAAAAATGAAATCTTTCCATTTGCAACAACATGGATGGACCCTGAGGGCACGATGCTAAGTGAAAGAAATCAAAGACAAATACTGTATGATCTCACTTTTATATGGAATCTAAAAAACTGAGCTTAAAGATACAGGGATCAGATTGGTGGTTGACGGGCAGGGGGATGGGTGTGAATTGGGTGATGGGTCAAAAGGTTCCAACTTACAGCTATAAAATAAGTAAGTCACAGGATGTAACATACAACATGGCGACCACAGTTAATAACACTGTATTGCAAGCTTGGAAGTTGCTAAGAGAGTAATCTTACAAGTTATCCTAAGGAAAAGGTCTTGTAAAACAAACCAAGACAAAACTGGATTTAAACAGATAAGCCATACACCATTGTTCACGGGACTCAGAAAGTGCACAGACCTGCCAAAATCTGTGTGGGAAGCTGCCCTCCTGTT
>NW_027402434.1:0-3399 GCF_003265705.2 Callorhinus ursinus
TTATCCTCATGAAAAACAGTATTATAAAAGAACCATGTACTAGCATGTCTTGTAAAATGAAGAAACCCTTGCACTGTGTAACATCAGGCAATAAGTTCTAAATTCTTACCAATGGCAAAATGTCCAAAAATTTTAAGGATACAAGATTGTTCCCTTTAGAACACACATTCTTGATTCACCCCAGTCCTCAGACATCTCTCTTGGTCATGTGTTCCCTCCAAGACTGCCTTCAACTTATGTGACTTGGCCTTATGAAGTAGGACCCATATATCTTCCTTTAAACATCCAGTTTTATCTTACAATATTTTTTGTGAGTAGCAATTTCCCTTGTTGCCTTTTTCTCACCAGAATCATAGCTAATTTGGTATTGCATGACTTGAGTATACCTTTACCTTCTTTCTCCTCCTATTACCCAGCTATTTGCAACACAGTGAATCCCATAATAAGATTTTGAGAGATAATAGAATATACCATCATCTAATATTTATATAAAATGTAATCAGAAGAAATTTTACTTTTGAGTCTTCTAATTGTTGAAAGTAAATCGGTCTCCACCATATCAGTTCAACTTCAGATACTATATATATAGCAGATTTATAGCTCCTCATTTTTTTGTAACTCTCTTTCCTCAGCCAGGAAATTCTTCCATCTCATGATCCTATTAAATCCTAGGTATTCTTTAAACTTCAGCAAAAGAGTTACCTCCCCAAATAAACCTTCATAATACTACCAAACTTTCCTGGCCTCCCGCTCTATCTCAGTGTCTTTATTCCTTCATATCACCCCCTGTACATCACAAGGAAGCCCACTCTCACCACCCAGATCTCATTCCCACAAACACAGTTCTGCGACACATGTCCTCAGAACTTTACCAGGTAGCTAAAGATAATACAGTTAAATCAGACGTTTTATGTAGAACAAAGTCAATTCAATCACTAAGAGATTATTGCTGTGATGTTAGACTGAATGAGCTCAACAGCAGTCTGCATTACTTTAAACTACAAATCGATTAACAATGCAAATGTTTAGGCACAATGCATGCATCTTTTTTAGACACAAGATGTACCAAGAGATATTCTAGGGTAAGGCGCCTGGGTGGCTCAGTCGTTAAGCATCTGCCTTCAGCTCAGGTCATGATCCCAGGGTCCTGGGATCGAGTCCCACATCTGACTTCCTGCTCGGCGGGAAGCCTGCTTCTCCCTCTCCCACTCCCCCTGCTTGTGTTCTTGCTCTCACTATCTCTCTCTCTGTCAAATAAATAAATAAAATCCTTAAAAAAAAAGAGAGAGATTCTAGGGTAAATGGGGACTTTATAACTCCTTAAGTGGGCTATTCATAGATGGTATCAATGCCAACACTATCTTTTCAGCAACTTGTAACCAACAAAACTAGACTCTGAAATCTAAATCCAGGCAGAATCAAGGTAAACATGGGGTTCAGTAAAATTATTCTAATTCTTGAAGATCTTCGGCTGAATCTTCAACTTACTTTTCAATTTATTACTACTATTTATTCATCTTTAGAAAGATTATCAGCTTTATTATACCTCACCTAATTGGACCAATCTAGGCTCAATATTATAAGTGAGGTGCTTGTAAAAATGTTATGTAAGCCCCATAAGAATTAACAGCTCTTTCTTCAGTGCTTTTACACCTGGACATAATTTGGACCCATCTCCTTCCACATGGTACCTTCTGAAATAAAACTGATTGTATATTTCAGTTAGCTTCATATAGATAAAAAGTGTAGTACACTTGAAATTAATGTAACATTGTGTGTCAACTATACTTCAATTTTAAAAAGTGTTGTGTGTGCAAAAAACTATAAGACACTGATGAAAGAAGTTGAAGAAGACACAAATAAATGGAAAGATATCTCATGTTCATGAATTGGGAGAATTAATATTGGTAAAATGTTCATACTACCCACGGCAATCTACAGAGTCAATGCAATCCTTATCAAAATTCCAATGACAACTTTCACAGAACTAGAAAAAGCAATTCTAAAATTTTTATGGAACCAACAAAAGCCTTGAATAGCCAAAGCATTCATGAGAAAGAAGAACAAAGTTGGAAGCATCACACTTTCTGATTTCAAACTATACTCTGAAGCTAGAGTAATCAACACAGTATGGTACTGGCATAAAAAATAACTACATACACCAATGGAACAGAATTGAAGCCCAGAAATAAACTCAGGCATAGATGGTCAACTAATATTTGACAAGAGAGTCAAGACTCCTCAATGGGCATAAAACAGTCTTTGCAATAAATGGTGTTGGGAAAACTGGATATTCAGATGCAAAAGAATGAAACTGAACCTCTATCTTACACCACTCACAAAAGATTAACTAAAAATAGATTAAAGACTTAAATCTAAAACCTGAAACCCTACAACTCCTAGAAGAAAACATGGGAAAACCCCCTTCACATTCTTGGTATATGATTTTTTTGGATATGGCACCTAAAGTACAAGCAACAAGACCCAAAATAAACAAGTGTGACTACATCAAACTAAATAGCTTCTGCACAGCGAGAGAAATAATAAATAGAGTAAAGAGACAACCTATGGGATGGGGCAAAATATTTTTAAACCATATATCCAATATGAAGTTAGTATCCAAAATATTTAAGGACCTCCTATAGCAAATATATAAAACTCAATAGCAAACAACAACAAAAATAAAAAAACAAATACCTAATTAAAAAATGGGCAGAGGACCTAAATAGATATTTTTCCTTAGAAGACATACAGATGGCTAACAGGTACATGATAAAGTGCTCCACATTACTAATCATCAAGGTAATGTAAATCAAAATCACAATGAGATATCACCTCACACCTGTTAGGATCTTTATTATCAAAAAGAGATAACAAATGCTAGCAAGGAGGTGGAGAAAAGGAAACACTTGTACACTGTTGGTGGGAATGCAAACTGGTACAGCTACTATGGAAAACAGTATGGAGGTTCCTCAAAAAATTAAAAATAGAATTACCCAGTAATCCCACTTCTTGGTATATATCTCAAGGAAATTCAGTATCTTAAAAAACTATCTGGGGCGCCTGGGTGGCTCAGTTGGTTGAGCGACTGCCTTCAGCTCGGGTCATGATCCTGAAGTCCCGGGATCGAGTCCCACATCGGGCTCCCGGCTCAGCGGGGAGTCTGCTTCTCCCTCTGACCCTCTTCCCTCTCGTGCTTTCTATCTCTCATTCTCTCTCTCTTCAAATAAATAAATAAAATCTAAAAAAAAAACTATCTGCACTCCCTTGCTCACTGCAGTGCTGTTTATAATAGACAAAACACGGAAATAATCTAAATGTCCATCAGTGGATGAATGGATAAAGAAAATGGAGTGTGTGTGTGAGTGTGTGTGTGTGTGTGTGTGTGTGTGTGTGTGT
>NW_027402435.1:0-3398 GCF_003265705.2 Callorhinus ursinus
TGTCGGGAGCCATGAGCAACAAAGGGGTTAATCGGGTAGAGCAAAGGCTCCCTGATCCCTTTGAACCATGGCCACCTAACTGCCCCCATACAAGAACATGTTGTACTGGCTAGCCTGAGTTGTTTATAGGCCAAGAAAACCACAGTGTTACTGATAGACCCTGAAAGATAGCGCACCTGGCCCTTTAAAGGCATAACGCGTAAACAAAACTGGGAAGAAACTATGCCCTTGAGGAATCTGGCCTTGAATCAGAAACACGGGACGGAGCCAGGAGAAGGGCAGGGAGGAACCTGTGGAACTTGTTTATGTCTTATTGTTATGTAACCTAAGCCTATATAAAGTGTGTGAGAAAGAATAAAGTTGTTGCTCGCGGCATCCCCGTGGGCAACCCTCCTGTTCCCATACTTTTATGTTTCATTCTCTTACCCTCACCCCTGTTCGACCTTGCACGCGGGCCGTGGCAAGTGGCGCCCGAACAGGGACCTGAGCACATGAAAGAGGATCCTGGACACTGACGTCGCAAGCATTCAGGTAAGAGAACCGGTCGTTTAACCGGCACGACAGGAGTAAGAAATTATGGGACAAAGTCAGTCCGCTAGTCATGCATATTTTCTGCGGACCCTGCAGATTTTATTGGCAGAGAGGGGACATAAGGTGTCTTCCTCCACACTGCAGGAATTTTTCAGGAACATAAAAGATTTGTGCCCTTGGTTCCCACTAGAAGGGACAGCAAACCCAGAGGATTGGAGACGGGTGGGCCAAGAGATGAAAAATCAAATAAAGTTGCGGGGCTCCGGTGCCTTGCCGCCCAATACAATGGGCCTCTGGTCTCATATTTGTGAAATCCTGGAGCCACAACAAAAAATTGAGCTGATATCTTTAAAATCATGGGTTGAAGATGAGGAAAAAGATCTTATTAAAGTACCCCTGACTCCCACTGGGGTATCCTCTTTTGAGATCCTGGGCAATGATGCTAACATACCCACCCAGGATCCTTTCCCTCCTCCACCACCGCCTATACCCTTGGCGGGGAAAACCCCTAAGGCTCAGAGTGGTGGGGATGAATTTGGCAACGATGATGTTTATCTTGATGATGACCCCATTCTGACTATGCCCACATCGTTGAAATCGGTCCTGCCTGCAGTCACAACCTCTGGTCAAGGGATCAATTCTGTGACTAAGTGTACTCAAACTAGCACGCTGCAGGCTTTTCCCATTATGACCAATCAGCAGAGCGCTGCCAAGTCCTCTGTATCCAACATTAGCCCTTTACAGAGAACTTTACTAACAGCGCAGCAAGCGGGAGAAGACGTGGGAGAATTTAATGCCTACCCAGTAATCTTACAGGGAGGCCAACGGACATATACTGCCCTAAATTTTAAAATGTTAAAAGACTTAAAGGCTGCCTGTAGTCAGTACGGGGCCACTGCTCCCTTTACCCTATCCATGATAGAGAACCTTACCAGAGAAGCTCTTTGCCCGGGAGATTGGAAGGTTGTTGCCCGGGCTTGCCTTAATGGGGGAGATTATTTGTTGTGGAAGGCCGAATTCGAAGAAAAGTGTAACAATCTGGCTATCTATAACAGAAGGACCCAAATCCCTGTCACATATGAGATGTTAGCTGGTACTGGAGCTTATTATGAAGTGGGTAACCAAATACATTTCCCTGAGATTGCCTATGTTCAAATCAATGAGGCTGTTTTGACTGCATGGAAAAAGTTACCGACCACTGGCACAAGGACAGAGGAATTATCTAATATAAGACAGGGGCCCGATGAACGCTATCAAGACTTTGTTTCACGGCTATTACAAGCCGTAAGTAGAATTGTTGTAGATGGGGAGGCAGGAACTATTATAGTGAAGCAGCTAGCCTTTGAGAATGCCAATTCAGCATGTCAGGCGGCTATAAGGCCTTGGAAGTCCACGGGCACCCTTGAGGATTTTTTGCGGCTGTGTGCAGACATTGGTCCCAGTTATGTACAAGGGGTGACTTTAGCAGCGGCCCTTCGAGGAATTCCTCCGCAGCAGCTACATTCACAGCTTCTTAAAAAACAAAAGGGAAAGTCCCCAATGAATTCTAAAGCTCGCATGCCCTGCTTTCTATGCGGGGAACTTGGACACTTTCGTAATGAGTGCCCTAAGGGCTCAAGACAAGCCCCATCTTTCAACTTTCCCTCGGGGAACCCCCCTAATAAGCCACAGCCACCTTCTGTGTGTCCCAGGTGTATGCGGGGACGGCACTGGGCCAATGAGTGTCGATCAAAAACTGACCGCCTTGGCCACCCCCTGCAGCAGGGAAACTCCCAACGGGGCTTCCCGCAGCCCCACCAAACAATAGCGGCAATGCTCTCCCCCCCATCTCTGAGGTCAGAGCCAACACGGCAGACCTCCCTGGGATTGAATCCCTTCACCGAGGCACCCCAGCCAGTGCAGGATTAGATCTGGCCCCAAACAGCTCTGTTTATTTAGAAGCTGGCATGCCCCCTCAACCAATAAGTACAGGAATATGGGGACCTCTCCCCCCAAACACATGGGGCTTACTATTAAGTAGATCTAGTTAGACCCTGAAGGGCTTAATAGTATATCCAGAATTTTGTGCAAATTTTCACATCACTCATACAACAGGTATTCCTTAAAATTCTCAAGGTCAGGCCATTGTCGAAAGAGCCCATTCCACCCTCAAAATGTATCTCAAAAAACTAAAAGAGGGGGAAATACTACAGGGGAAAATAAAATATTCACCTCACTTACACCTTTCATTAGTACTCTTTGTTTTAAATTTTTTGAATGTTGACTCGGTTGGCCGCACTGCCGCCGAACGTTTTTGGCAGCCTGAGCAGGCTCCCCTCCTCTATGCGAAGTGGCGTGACCCCGCCACCGCGGAGTGGAGGGGACCCGACCCGGTCCTACGCCAGGGCCGAGGATGCGCTTGTATCTTTCCCCAGGATGAGGAGACGCCACGCTGGCTCCCGCTCCGATGCGTCCGCATTGTCCGTGATGGTTTGCAGAATGAGGCGGCTCCAGATCCGCTCCGGGAGGACGAGGAGACGCCCCGCCTCGGATCAGAGGAAAATAACATGCGGAGACATCAAAGCCCTGACCGCTCGAGCTGAGGCCACCGCCACCGATGGCCCTGAGGCGCCCCATTATGGATGCGTGGTCACTTCATCAGTCTCCCGAAGAATCCGCTCTTGGTATGGAACTGAGCCACCCAGAGGAGACACTTTGACACCTCATGTAATGGTGGAGAATTGGGACATCAACGAGGTTGTCCTTCAACATCGACGGCCCCTGCCTGTTGGCCGTTTCGGACCCGCTTCCAGATCCCTTGAGACCCCATACCTTGACTATCCCCTCTGCAAATCTGACCTAACATGGAAAACCTATGGACCCTCTTG
>NW_027402436.1:0-3398 GCF_003265705.2 Callorhinus ursinus
CATCTCCTTCATCCATGCATCAGTCAGTGGACACTTGGGTCCATATATATATATATATATACACACAAACACACACACCCATATCTGTACACATATATACACACATATGTATATGTATACATATGTATATATGTATATGCATACATGTATGTGTATATACATATATGTACATATATAGTGGAATATTACTCAGCCATATAAAGAATGAAATCTTACATTTGCAATGAAATGGATAGAGCTAGAGAGTATTATGCTAAATGAAATAAGTAGACAAAGATGAGTATCATATGATTTCACTGCTATGTGGATTTAAGAAATAAAACAAATGAGCAAAGGGATAAAAAAAGAGAGAGAGAGGCAAACGAAGAAACAGACTCTTAATTATAGAGAACAAATTGATGGTTACCAGAAAGGTAAGTGGGTGGGGGGTTGGGTTAAATAGGGGATGGGGGTTAAGGAGTGCACTTGTTGTCATGAGCACTGGGTGTTGTATGGTAGTGTTGAATCACTAATTGTACACCTGAAACTAATATTACACTGTATGTTAACTAACTGGAGTTCAAATAAAAACTTAAAAAAAGACATCACAAGAAAATAAAACTATATACCAATATCCCTTATGAATATAGACATAAAAATCCTCAACAGAGTACCAGCAAACTGAATCCAGCAGCATCTTAAAAGTTTTATACACCATAACCAAGTGGAGTTGATCCTAGGAATGCAAGGATGGTTCAACATATGAAAATAATTTGATGTAATACACCACATTAATAGACAAAAGGAAAAAAGCACATCTCAACTAACATAGAAAAGACATTTGGCAAAACCCAATATCCTTTCATGATAAAAATACTCACAAACTAGAAATAGAGGAAAGTTCCTCAATATAAAAGCCCTATATGAAAAACGCATAGCTAATCTAATATTCAATGGTTAAAGACTAAAAGCTTTTCCCCTAAGGTCAGGAACAAGAGAAGGATGCCCATTATCATCACTTCTGTTTAACATTGTACTGGAAGTTTTAGCTAGGGCAATTATGCAAGAAAAATAGTGTCTATAGTGGAAAGGAAGAAAGCAAACTCAATTTTCAGATGATATGAAATTATATATAAAAAATCCTAAAGAGGGCGCCTGGGTGGCTCAGTTGGTTAAGCGACTGCCTTCGGCTCAGGTCATGATCCTGGAGTCCCAGGATCGAGTCCCACATCGGGCTCCCTTCTCAGCAGGGAGTCTGCTTCTACCTCTGACCCTCTTCCCTGTCGTGCTCTCTGTCTCTCATTCCCTCTCTCTCAAATAAATAAATAAAATCTTTAAAAAAAAATCCTAAAGAATCCACAAAAAATTAGAGCTAATAAATGAATTCAACAAAGTTGTAGTATACAAAATCAACACCCCAAAATATGTTGAATTTTCATACTCTAGTAATTAGTCATCTTAGAATGAAAGCATGAAGACAATTTCATTTACAATAGCATCAAAAAGAATAACATGTTTAGGAATTTATTTATTTATTTATTTATTTATTTATTTTTTAAAGATTGTATTTATTTATTCATGACAGACACAGAGAGAGAGAAGCAGAGGGAGAAGCAGGCTCCCAAGGAGCAGTGAGCCCGATGCGGGACTCGACCCCAGGACCCTGGGATCATGACCCGAGCTGAAGGCAGACGCTCAACCATCTGAGCCATGCTTAATTTAAAAAATGTAAAACTTACACCCTGAAAATTACAAAACATATTCGAAAGAAATTATAAAGACCTAAATAAATGGAGATGCCTCATGTTCATGGATTGGGAGACTTAATATTGTTATAAAGGTGACACTATCCAAGGCAATCTACAGATTCAATGCACTCCCTATCAAAACCTCATTGGCTTTTTTTTTTTTTTTTTGCAGAAGTGGAAAAACAGATCCTAAAAGTCATGTGGAATTGGAAGGGACCCCAAAAATCAAAACAGTTTTGAAAAACAAAAATAACATTAGATGACTCAAACTTACCATAAACTTACAGTAATCAAAGCAGTGTGGTACTGACAAATGGATGGACATACAGATCAGTGGGATAGAATTGAGAGTCCAGAAATAGATTTATGTATCTATTGTCAATTGATTTTTAACAAGGGTGCTAAGACCATTCTTTTAGGAATTAGTAGACTTTTCAACAAATTGTTCTTGCAAAACTGAATAGCCACATGCAAAAGGTTGAAGTTGGACCCCCAGTTCAGACCATATACAAAAATTAACTAAAAACGGATCAAAGACTTAAATGTAAGAATAATATGAAACTCTTAGAAGAAAACATAGGAATATATCTTCATGTCATTGGATTTGGCAGTGGATTCTTAGATATGACATCAAAACACAGGCAACAAAAGAAAAAAATGGATAAAATGAAATTCATCAAAATTCAAAATTTTTGTGCTTCACAGGGCACTATCAAGATAATAAAAAGATGATCTTAGGGGGCAGAGCAAGATGGCGGAGGAGTAGGAGACCTGGATTTCGTCTGGTCCCAGGAATTCAGGAAGATAGGGATCAAACCATTCTGAACACCTAGGAACTCAACAGGAGATCGAAGAGAAGAATAGCAGCAACACTCTGAACAGAAAAGCGACCACTTTCTGGAAGGTAGGATGTGCGGAGAAGTGAATCCGAGGCGATATTCGGAAGGATAGGCGATATTTGGAAGGATAGGCAATATTTGGGAGGATAGATGGCGGGGGAGGTGGCCTCTGTCAGCCGCTACTGGCAAGTGATAGAGCAGCGGAGCACAAAATCAGAACTTCTAGAAGTCAGTTCCGCTGAGGGACGTCGCTCCAGTGGCTAAGCACGGGGTGGAACCCTTACTGGGACAATGTGGTCTCAGGACCCTTGGGGTCACAGAAAGACCGGGGGTGCCTGAGTGCGGCAGAGCTCCCAGGTATCGGAGTGGGGAAGCTGGCTGCAGAGACGGAGCCGGGGAGTGGGCTCTCAGCTCGGGGTTGCCATAAACTGTGATCCGCGGCACAGTCGGGCCACTGCTCTTCCAGCAGGGATCCAACAAGCGGCAGATCTAGGGAGACTCCTCTTCCTCCCCTGGGAGGAGGGGCGCGGGAGTGCACCGCAGGAATCTGCTGGGTTTGGAGACTCCACACACGGGGTGGTGCGGCAGAGATAGAAATGCTTGGTCACAGGCCGGGTGAGCACGGAGTGCAGCCGGAGACCGGGGAAACGGGAGTGACTGACTGCTTTTCTCTGGGGGCACACTGAGGAGCGGGGACCCGAGTTCGTGGCTCCTCCGGGGAGGAGACTGGGAGGCCGCCATTTTCACTCTCGTCCTCCAAAGCTGAACGGGAAGCTTGCAGGGAACAAAAGCTCCCAAGAGCAAACCTGAGCAGATTACTTAGCCCAGACCC
>NW_027402437.1:0-3398 GCF_003265705.2 Callorhinus ursinus
TGTCGGGAGCCATGAGCAACAAAGGGGTTAATCGGGTAGAGCAAAGGCTCCCTGATCCCTTTGAACCATGGCCACCTAACTGCCCCCATACAAGAACATGTTGTACTGGCTAGCCTGAGTTGTTTATAGGCCAAGAAAACCACAGTGTTACTGATAGACCCTGAAAGATAGCGCACCTGGCCCTTTAAAGGCATAACGCGTAAACAAAACTGGGAAGAAACTATGCCCTTGAGGAATCTGGCCTTGAATCAGAAACACGGGACGGAGCCAGGAGAAGGGCAGGGAGGAACCTGTGGAACTTGTTTATGTCTTATTGTTATGTAACCTAAGCCTATATAAAGTGTGTGAGAAAGAATAAAGTTGTTGCTCGCGGCATCCCCGTGGGCAACCCTCCTGTTCCCATACTTTTATGTTTCATTCTCTTACCCTCACCCCTGTTCGACCTTGCACGCGGGCCGTGGCAAGTGGCGCCCGAACAGGGACCTGAGCACATGAAAGAGGATCCTGGACACTGACGTCGCAAGCATTCAGGTAAGAGAACCGGTCGTTTAACCGGCACGACAGGAGTAAGAAATTATGGGACAAAGTCAGTCCGCTAGTCATGCATATTTTCTGCGGACCCTGCAGATTTTATTGGCAGAGAGGGGACATAAGGTGTCTTCCTCCACACTGCAGGAATTTTTCAGGAACATAAAAGATTTGTGCCCTTGGTTCCCACTAGAAGGGACAGCAAACCCAGAGGATTGGAGACGGGTGGGCCAAGAGATGAAAAATCAAATAAAGTTGCGGGGCTCCGGTGCCTTGCCGCCCAATACAATGGGCCTCTGGTCTCATATTTGTGAAATCCTGGAGCCACAACAAAAAATTGAGCTGATATCTTTAAAATCATGGGTTGAAGATGAGGAAAAAGATCTTATTAAAGTACCCCTGACTCCCACTGGGGTATCCTCTTTTGAGATCCTGGGCAATGATGCTAACATACCCACCCAGGATCCTTTCCCTCCTCCACCACCGCCTATACCCTTGGCGGGGAAAACCCCTAAGGCTCAGAGTGGTGGGGATGAATTTGGCAACGATGATGTTTATCTTGATGATGACCCCATTCTGACTATGCCCACATCGTTGAAATCGGTCCTGCCTGCAGTCACAACCTCTGGTCAAGGGATCAATTCTGTGACTAAGTGTACTCAAACTAGCACGCTGCAGGCTTTTCCCATTATGACCAATCAGCAGAGCGCTGCCAAGTCCTCTGTATCCAACATTAGCCCTTTACAGAGAACTTTACTAACAGCGCAGCAAGCGGGAGAAGACGTGGGAGAATTTAATGCCTACCCAGTAATCTTACAGGGAGGCCAACGGACATATACTGCCCTAAATTTTAAAATGTTAAAAGACTTAAAGGCTGCCTGTAGTCAGTACGGGGCCACTGCTCCCTTTACCCTATCCATGATAGAGAACCTTACCAGAGAAGCTCTTTGCCCGGGAGATTGGAAGGTTGTTGCCCGGGCTTGCCTTAATGGGGGAGATTATTTGTTGTGGAAGGCCGAATTCGAAGAAAAGTGTAACAATCTGGCTATCTATAACAGAAGGACCCAAATCCCTGTCACATATGAGATGTTAGCTGGTACTGGAGCTTATTATGAAGTGGGTAACCAAATACATTTCCCTGAGATTGCCTATGTTCAAATCAATGAGGCTGTTTTGACTGCATGGAAAAAGTTACCGACCACTGGCACAAGGACAGAGGAATTATCTAATATAAGACAGGGGCCCGATGAACGCTATCAAGACTTTGTTTCACGGCTATTACAAGCCGTAAGTAGAATTGTTGTAGATGGGGAGGCAGGAACTATTATAGTGAAGCAGCTAGCCTTTGAGAATGCCAATTCAGCATGTCAGGCGGCTATAAGGCCTTGGAAGTCCACGGGCACCCTTGAGGATTTTTTGCGGCTGTGTGCAGACATTGGTCCCAGTTATGTACAAGGGGTGACTTTAGCAGCGGCCCTTCGAGGAATTCCTCCGCAGCAGCTACATTCACAGCTTCTTAAAAAACAAAAGGGAAAGTCCCCAATGAATTCTAAAGCTCGCATGCCCTGCTTTCTATGCGGGGAACTTGGACACTTTCGTAATGAGTGCCCTAAGGGCTCAAGACAAGCCCCATCTTTCAACTTTCCCTCGGGGAACCCCCCTAATAAGCCACAGCCACCTTCTGTGTGTCCCAGGTGTATGCGGGGACGGCACTGGGCCAATGAGTGTCGATCAAAAACTGACCGCCTTGGCCACCCCCTGCAGCAGGGAAACTCCCAACGGGGCTTCCCGCAGCCCCACCAAACAATAGCGGCAATGCTCTCCCCCCCATCTCTGAGGTCAGAGCCAACACGGCAGACCTCCCTGGGATTGAATCCCTTCACCGAGGCACCCCAGCCAGTGCAGGATTAGATCTGGCCCCAAACAGCTCTGTTTATTTAGAAGCTGGCATGCCCCCTCAACCAATAAGTACAGGAATATGGGGACCTCTCCCCCCAAACACATGGGGCTTACTATTAAGTAGATCTAGTTAGACCCTGAAGGGCTTAATAGTATATCCAGAATTTTGTGCAAATTTTCACATCACTCATACAACAGGTATTCCTTAAAATTCTCAAGGTCAGGCCATTGTCGAAAGAGCCCATTCCACCCTCAAAATGTATCTCAAAAAACTAAAAGAGGGGGAAATACTACAGGGGAAAATAAAATATTCACCTCACTTACACCTTTCATTAGTACTCTTTGTTTTAAATTTTTTGAATGTTGACTCGGTTGGCCGCACTGCCGCCGAACGTTTTTGGCAGCCTGAGCAGGCTCCCCTCCTCTATGCGAAGTGGCGTGACCCCGCCACCGCGGAGTGGAGGGGACCCGACCCGGTCCTACGCCAGGGCCGAGGATGCGCTTGTATCTTTCCCCAGGATGAGGAGACGCCACGCTGGCTCCCGCTCCGATGCGTCCGCATTGTCCGTGATGGTTTGCAGAATGAGGCGGCTCCAGATCCGCTCCGGGAGGACGAGGAGACGCCCCGCCTCGGATCAGAGGAAAATAACATGCGGAGACATCAAAGCCCTGACCGCTCGAGCTGAGGCCACCGCCACCGATGGCCCTGAGGCGCCCCATTATGGATGCGTGGTCACTTCATCAGTCTCCCGAAGAATCCGCTCTTGGTATGGAACTGAGCCACCCAGAGGAGACACTTTGACACCTCATGTAATGGTGGAGAATTGGGACATCAACGAGGTTGTCCTTCAACATCGACGGCCCCTGCCTGTTGGCCGTTTCGGACCCGCTTCCAGATCCCTTGAGACCCCATACCTTGACTATCCCCTCTGCAAATCTGACCTAACATGGAAAACCTATGGACCCTCTTG
>NW_027402438.1:0-3398 GCF_003265705.2 Callorhinus ursinus
GACCTGTGGGAGGGGTGGGGAGGGGGAGCTCTGAATGGAGTGACCAAGGCACCCGGGGTGACCTGCCCAGGAGGGACCCTCTCGGGCCCCAGCCCCTCTCCTGACCTCGTGCACGATGGTGAGGGTGTGAGGATGAAGGTGCTGGCCCTTGGCTGGCGAGTTCCGAAGCTGGTGTCGGAGCTGCTCAGGCTCCACACCGGGCTCTGATCCCAGAGCTGGCGCGAGAGCTGAAGCTGCAGCTGCCCCAGTCTCGGGAGCTGCGGCTCGCATCGCTGTTGGACCTGGCTCGAGCTCTGGGGCAGGCGCTAGAGCTGAATCCCCCTCCAGAGATGATCTAGATCCGGTTCCGCACTCGGATAAGGCTCTTGAACCCACGAACGGCTTTCCTCCCCTGCCCATTTCATGGGTGACAAAACTCGGGGCGGTGACGGGACCGGCTACATGGGCGTAATGGCTACGGGGGGATTCAGCCCAAGGATCCTGCATGCCCTTCCCCACGCGCCCCATAGAGGTCGGTCCTGAGCTGCCCGACAGGGGCAAGGGCCTGAACCGCTGCTCCCGGCACCGGATCCCACCCGATCAGAGACACTCCCCTGGGACGTGAAGTCCTCGTTTGACCTCTGCTCCGGCCAACCCCACGTGAGCAGGGACCGTGCTTCCTCACCGCTGGGTCCGCAACCCCCAGAACAGTGCCTGGTAGTGGTATCAGTTCACATTGTAGTGAATCACAGGGATCCCCCAGCAGCCCCTTGATGCGGGGGATGTTGCTTACAGAAGAGAGATCTAGGCCATAGACTTGTGTTCACTCTTTCATCCACTCGTGCAGCATCCCCACCTGTGTCTGTTCGCTGGAATGCAGAGGGGACCCCCAGACACCCTCCCTGCCCTCGGAGCTCCCAGCCCAACCCGTAGGTCAGCATCTCACCTACGGTCCGCAAGGGGGCGATACAGAGCTAGAGCATCTCTAGCACCAGACCTTGCAGGAGGCATGGGGCAGAGTCAGCCCTGGCGGCAGCTAAGATCTAGAACCATCTGACGCACTAGAACCTGCCCAGCGTTGACTCGAGCCAGCGTGGAAGTAGCTCGAGAGCCTGAGCCAGTGCCCCCACAGACTAGAGCCTGTCCAGCTCCGACCCGTGGACCCCGTCCACAGGCAAAACCCGCTCCGGCATGAGGTCCAGAGCAAAGCCATCTGCACACCAGTTCTCCCACCCGATCCGGCACCATCGCCAGAGTGAGAGCCTGCCCGAGATCGAGAGCCACTTCTCGAGGCAGCTCAGCGCTGCTATGGGAGGCTGTGGGGGGTTTCCTCTGAGAAGGCACAGGGACAGGCTGTGGGGATCAGCACAGGGTGATCACCCTGGCAGGGTGGTGATCTCTCCTCCTGCTGCTTCGGCACCATCTGCAGATGGAGGACTGGCCACTGCACCGGGGCTGGTCACCACTGCAGGGTTGACGGGGCTCAGAAGCAGCTACAGGCCCACAGCCCGCTCCAGAGCTCGAGGCATTTCCATCTTCTGTTGCGGTGCCTTTGCCGGGAGCTCGGGAGCTGGAGCCAAGTGCGCCCCAGTGTGAGTCAGCCCGCTGGAACTACGGCTCCATCACCAACTCCAGAGCTAGAGCCAATGCAAAACCCGAGCTGGCCCAGCTCCACAGTCAGCTGCGGGTGTTCCCCAGACACGGAGCCAGCGCTCGCTCCCCCTGCAGAGCTAGAGCCAGTGGGCTCCGCGCAGCAAGCCCCAACCCAACACCAGCTGGGTTCCCTCTTCCCTCACAGACCTCTGCAGTTCCTCTGTGATTCCCCAGCGCCAGGACAGAGCAGACACTGCACCCATACCCCACGCTCCTGGAGTTTCCGGTGCAACAGGAGGGACCCCAGACAGACAGAGGCGTGGGACATGCTCCCCTGAGGAAGGCAGGGGTGCTCACACCCGTGATGGAGGGCTCCCTCCCATGCAGACTGCCGGCCCCCCGCACCTGCTGGCCACACCTGCCCCTGCCTGGATGGCCAGTGTGGGTGGGCTGGGGGGGGGCCTGCCCTCTGGATGGAGCATCCCCAAGGCTGCCCCAGGGGGTGTGTGGAAGGGCAGGCCAGGCCACTGACTTTGCTTCTTGCCCACCTACCTCTGGGGCCATCTCCTCCGTTCTGGGCACCTGGCTGGACCAGACTCAGAGGACTTCTGTCAGCCAAAGACGTTCCCTGCCTCAAGCAGCTGGTGGCCCATGTGCAGCTCAACATGCCCAGTTCTGACCTGGCGCGCCGTGCCCACCTTCTGCTGACCCGGCTGGAGCACGCCGAGCCCACAGAGGCCGAGCCCGAGGGTGAGAAGACCGGGGCTGGGTGCCTGTGGGTGTGGGGGGAAGGGTCAGGGCTGGTCCCACAGGGAGGAGGCCCGGAGGCTGGTGTGGGGCCTGGAGGAAAGACTGGGCTCAGAGCACCCAGTGGGTGGACTGCAGTCAGGGAGACCTCCCGGGGAGGGCTCCTTCCTACCTGGGGCATCTCTGGGAGACTCTGGGCTGTGCACGCACAGGTGTGTGTCTGATCTGGGAGCCGCAGGGGGCTGGGCAGGGGGACAGTGAGGATGTCGGGCAGGGCTGTGAGGCCTCCGAGCTGAGTGACAGTTCCTGTGTTTGCAGAGCCCCATGGAAGCTGGCCTGGCTTCTGCCCCTGCACCTGGCTCCTGACACGAGTTAGGGACACAGGTAGAGCCTGGCTCTAGCTCCTGAGATGGTGGAGCAGCTGAGAGAGGAGAAGAAAAGCTCAGCCCCATGCCTGCTCTCCATGGGCCTTTGCAAGACAGAGCCCAGCCCAGGGCCTCCCAGAGAAGCTGCAGCCAGGAAGGAGCCCTCTCTGGGGCGTCTCCCCGACTGCCATCCACCCGCTGGGCCCTCTGAGCCCAGTCTTTTCTCCTGGCCCCTCACCAGCCTCTGGGGGCTCCTCCCTGTGGGGCCAGCCCCCACCCGTCCCCACACACCCACAGGCACCCAGCCCCAGGCTTCTCAGCCTCGAGCTTGGACTCCGTGGGCTCCATTCCTGGAGCACAATCCAGTCAATGACCACCAGGGACAGTGGTCTGGGTGGCTTCGGAGGCCTTCCCCCACAATCCCCAGCACCTGCTCCTGGGGACCCCTGTGGGGTCACGCCCCAGCTCATGGAGTAGGAGTAGGTGTCCGCCAGCCTCGTGCCCATTTCATCTGTGGCCTGCAAAGACAGGGACGGGTAGCCGGCCCAGAGGCATCACAGCCCTGCCCGGCCAACCTCCCTGTCCCCCTGCCCCGTCCCCCTGCTGCTCCCAGATCAGACACACACCTGTGCGTGCACAGCGCTGCTCGCGGGACACTGACCCATCCCCGCAGGGCGATCGGGATAAACCCTGAGGCAGAAGCTCGCAGCCCCC
>NW_027402439.1:0-3397 GCF_003265705.2 Callorhinus ursinus
ATCGCAGTCTGACACTGACAATTTCTACACTATTTTGGACAGCATTCTCAGAGCATTTAACATTTACTTTGACGGCAAAGCTGTGGAAAGAAAGGTTCTGATTGAGTGGTTATGAACCAAAAACCAGGTAAGAAGCTTGACTTTTAGGCATAATTTCCACCCTGTTAATCCTCCGATGGCTCTTTAGGAAATGAGATAGAGAATAATCCATTCTTAGTGGGCTGAAGAGGCTCAACATCTGAAAAGTTAGCACGTATATTGGAAGTTAAATTTCCATTTCATACAATTAGAAAATAAGACAGACTATTCCAGAAACAACTACGGACGTTAGGAAAAGGAATATTTCTTAAAGAACATGCACCTGTAAATCAGAGAAGATGTTATCCTAACATTATTTGAAGTTTCAACAACTCAACATTGGTACAATTAATGATGGCAGCCCCTCTGGTCCAGCGTTCTCTCATGCAGGTGCTCTGCACACCACGTGAATAGTCACTCTCAGTGTCGTAACTTCCGTCTTGCCATCATCCGTCACCTCACCTCCAGAGGCAGAAATGACAGCATTTCACCTTCTGACCACAGCCTTCCCTTGTTCCAGATCACGTGGTCGTCACTTTCCACTACTTTGAACCTCACTGGCACAGACAGGTTCCTCACGCTCTGCTCCGCCCAGTACCCTGGGCCTCTACTCTTACCATTCCCAGCTTAGATTTCTCTTTCCTCAATGGCCAGTCCCCCCACTTGTATTTCAAATTCCATCTTTCCATTTTTTGTCCAGTTCTTTACTACACTATTAATAACCCCTTCTCTGTCTTGTAACTTCATTCTACTTCTCACTGAATCCTCCTGTTAGCTTTTAAATATATTAAAGACTCTCCCATTAAAATAACTAGAGTTGGTTCTCATACACTGCTTCAGCTACCCTTCTGTATCTCTCTCCTCCACCCTCAGACTCCTTCAGAGAAGACTTGGAGTCACAGCATCCACTTCCTCACCTCCCACTTATTGCCCAGTCCATTCCTATGTAGCCTCTGGCTCGACAGAGGTATTCTCAACACCTTTCACTGAAGTCACCAGTTTTGCGCTTCCACATATAGGTGAGATCATGCAGTATTTGTTTTTCTCTGTCTGGCTATTTCACTTAGCACAGTGCCCTCAAGGGCCATCCGTGTCATGGCAATGGGATAGATTTCCTTCCTTTTTACAGCTGAATAACTTCCCACATTCTATATATATAGTGGATATCTACATCTATATATCACATCTTCTTTATCCATTCATCCATTAATGAACACTTAGGTTGTATCCATAGCTCAGCTATTATAAATAATCCTTCAGTGAACATGGGGATGCATCTATCTTTTCAAGTTGCTGCTTTTGTTTCCTTTGGATAAATACCCAGAAGTGGAATTGCTGAATCATATGGTAGTTCCATTTTTAACTTCTTGAGGAACTTGCACACTGTTTTCCACAGTGGCTGCACCCATGTACATTCCCGCCAACGGTGTACAAGGGTGCCCTTTTCTCCATGTCCTCACCAACACTTGTTATCTCTTGTCTTCTTTTTAATAGCAGTTCTAACAGATGTGACGTGATATCTCACTGTGGCTTTGATCTGCATTTCCTTGATGATGAGTGATGTTGAACATCTTTTCAAGTAGCTGTTGGCCACCTGTATGTCTTCTTTGGAAAAATGTCTATTCAGAGCCTCTACTCATTTTAAAATCAGACCGTGTTTTGTTTTGTTTTGCTATTGAGTTGTATGAGACCTTCGTGTATTTTGGATAGCCCCTCCATCCCAAGTCCTATTTCCCTGTTCCCTTTGCATTGACTGGTACCACCATGCATTTGGACATGCTAGTCTATCTCTCATCCTATCTACCACTGGATTCTGACATCTTTACCGCTGGAGCATCTTTTGAATTCTTCTATCAGTTTCTACCATAGTCTAGACACAATTTTTTACGTGGTATATTGCATTATTGGCCTTAAAAGTAACCTTCTTGTATGCAATCTGACCTTCACCCTGGCAGAATATGAATCTGATGATACCACCCCTTGGACAAGACACTTCAGAAATTCCCCTTCTATTTAGGATAAAGACTCCATTTCTAAACATAAGTCACCTGTGCCTGTATGATCTGGCCCCTCCCTTAAACTCTGACTTTCTCTTGCACCACCTCCCTCACTCATCTATGCTCTAACCTCTCTGGCCATGCTCTCTCTTACCACAGAACATTCTCACATGAGGCTCCTTCTATCTGGATTACTCTCTTGCCCCTCCACTACTTACCAAGTTGGCTCCTATCTTCCCACAAGATAAGCTCCAGCTTTACCTCCTCGAGTGTGCCTTTGTGGACCCACCTTGCATCTATTTCTTGGCACTTATCAGTGATAATTTTACATTTGCTTCTATTATTATTGTTAGCCAACATTGCCTGTCTTCCCTACTGGACTCAAGCTCCACAAGGTCATGAATTATGTATGTTTTTGCCAATCATTATTACCATATAGCCCCAGGCAAGAGAATGTAATAGGAGCTCAATAAATATTTGTTAGATGAAAGATTGCTTAGATTGCTTTACAATATATTTTTCTATCTAAAACAAGCAATGTGTGATTACTGTTAGGTTTGTGCCGTCTTGAGAGTTGTCCTGAAGTGGCCAGCAGAAACTTTGATGGCATACACGAAAGGGAGCGTACATAGCAGGCCACTGTGTGTGTTCTTTCAGAGTAGGTTGTGATTATAATCGCCCAATTTCTCAGAAGAAATGAATTGTGGCTCCCACCTTATTTCTTCTCTAGCCCCATAAAAAGCAGACTAAATGGAATCAGTTAATTTAGCACCGTTTCAAGTGAAGTTTCACACTCTTCCTGGGATGGGATAGCATTATAGGCTAGTCGAGATGATCTAAGATTGGCCGTGGACAATTGCAGTTGGTGTTCTTCCCTACACGTTGGGAAGCATGTCGAAGTTTCAAGAAGTGTTACCAGAAAAAAAAAAATCTTGTTTGCCTACCTAAAAGCTGTTCCTACCTTTTCTCCTGCTGTAGAGCCTTTATTGTAATCCAGTGTGTAGCCCCAACTCATGTGACTTGAGAAAGACACACTATCCAGGCCCCGGCAATAAATTCTAATTGATCTAAGCCAGTCATTGCGATCCAGTATCCTTGTCAGTTATTGAATCTGATGTGGGCATGTCCCTGTATTTCTGCCCAGTGAGATGTGAGAAGCCTTCGGGTTCTTGGAGAAAAGGCTCTTCTCTTATTATCAGAGGCACACGGATGAACGGTCCCTCTCCTTCTGCTCAGTGCTGTTGTGTCTGAATGGGGTCCTGAGAAGGCTGCAGCCAGCTTGTGACAATGGGAACTAGTCTGCAGATGAGAGACATGCTGAG
>NW_027402440.1:0-3397 GCF_003265705.2 Callorhinus ursinus
GTTTCTGCTTTTATTTACTTGTGTCCTTTCTCTCTTTTTTTTTTTTTTCTGCATGAGGTGGTTAAGGTTTTGTCAATTTTGTTTAACTTTTCAAAGAACCATCTCATGGTTTCATTGATTTTTTTCCATTTTTTTTTTTTTAGCCACTGCCTCATTTATTTCTGTTATTATCTTTATTATTTTCTTTTACTCACTTTGGGCCTTGATTGTTCTTTGGGAGACAGTACTTTGAATATAAAATCAATATCTTATAGTGACTTAGAGTAGGCATATCAAATGTGAATTGTCTTAATTTAATTTCATTGGTCCTATAGCCATATAGACATTTTACTTTCTTTCTAGTTAGGAGAGATATTCCATCCCTGTTTGATGTGTATCTATACCAGTGCACTAGATCCTACCCACAGCCATGCTCCACTAGACGTTTTCTTTTCAACTATATCACTGCAGTATAATTATATACAATAAACTGCAACTATTTAAAGTATATAGTTTGACACTTGTGGTGAGCACTGCATAACACAAAGAGTTGTGGGTTGAATCACTATGTTGTACACCTGGAACTAATGTAACATTGTGTGTCAACTATACTTCAATAAAAAGAACTTTTTAAATAAAGTATAAGGTCTGCTGCATTCTTGAGTTGTGCAAAATTTAGGAGCATATTCTGAATGATTCTCTTTCTATGTATTTCCAGAAACTGCACAATAAGCTTCAACTAATTTGTTCTGTAACTTTTGAAAATTTAATGCCCTGAGTCTCAGTTTTCTTATATCTGAAGATAATGTGGGATAATTAAACTAATTTCAGAGGGCTACTGTGGGGATACACAAATGTGTGGTCATATTTTGTAGGTCCCTAAGAAATTGTTCAATGGTCAAGTGTATGGTGTGCATGTGCGTGTGTGTGTGAGAGTTTAGAGAGATTTTCCTTTCAAGTAAACATGTGTGCTCATGTGCACTCACACAGACTCATTATTAGGTGATCTTTCCTGTCACAAGTAAATGTGAGAGAAAGTGGGAAAGGTTTTTTTTTTTTTAAAGATTTTATTTATTTATTTGAGAGAGAGAGAGAATGAGAGATAGAGAGCATGAGAGGGAAGAGGGTCAGAGGGAGAAGCAGACTCCCTGCTGAGCAGGGAGCTCAATGCGGGACTCGATCCCGGGACTCCAGGATCATGACCCGAGCCGAAGGCAGTCGCTTAACCAACTGAGCCACCCAGGCGCCCTGAAAGTGGGAGAGGTTAAGAATGAAAATAATGAACATTTGGATTAATGTGAAAGTAAAAGTATATAAAAATTTGAACACAGAAATTTAAGATAGAACAAGTGGTCTTAATGATTCGATTTTTCTATGTTAGTTTCTACAAGTCAGTACAACTCATGGCATGGGAGACTTTCTGTATCAGCTATTGGGGATGAACAACTCCAAAGTGACTCCAGATTTCTTGGGCTACTTAAAGTGGAATTTCAATACAAAATATCCTTAACAAAGAGAAGATAAATGAATAAGACCCAAGGCTGAATTTCATTTCCCTTGAACAAAATGTTATTAGGTAAATGTCTGGATTAGATTTTTACTGTGGTTGTGACAAATTACCATGTGGCTGCCTTTAAACAAAACAATTTGTTTTCTGATCGTTCTGGATGTCAGAAGTCTGAAATAGGTCTCCCTGGGGAAAAATCACTCTGTCTTCAGAGAAGAGGTCATTCTGGAGGTCTGGGAAGAATAAGTTTTCTTGCCTATTCCAGCTTTAGAGCCACCTGTACTCCCTGGCTAATGTGCCCTCCCTTTAGCTTCCAAGTCAGCAACATAGCACATCAAAATCTCTCTCCGACTCCAAGTCTTCTGCCTACCTCTTCCACAACTGGAGGACCCTTGTGATCTATTGAGCCCAGCTGGAGAATCAGAATAACTTTTTTCTAGGGTCAGATGACTAGCAATGTTAATACCATTTGCAACCTTCATTCACCCTTGTCATGACACAAGACATATCCACAGATTCTGTAGATTAAGATGTGGAAATATTCTGGGGACATTATTCTGCCTACTAAAGTCTTTGTCAGAGGTGTACTTGATGTCAACTCAGGGGCCCTCACTTTGAAGAATCAAACACAGAACTTATTTCAGACTCTAAGGTGGGTATTTAGACTTTTCTTTCAAAACCACACAAGAAAAGATCCCGAATCACCAAGGAAATTTTGAAAAAGAAAAACAAAACAAAACAAAAAAACAAAGGTGGGGGCATCACGTTGCTGGATTTCAAGCTTTATTACAAAACATTGATCACCAAGACAGCCTAGTACTGGCACAAAAACAGACATATAGACCAATGGAACAGAACAGAGAGCCCAGATAGGGACCCTCAACTCTATGGTCAAATAATCTTCAACAAAGCAGGAAAAAATATGCAATGTAAAAAAGACAGTCTCTTAAATAAATTGTGCTGAGAAAATTGGACAGCTATATACAGAAGAATGAAACTTGACTATTTCCTAACACCATACACAAAGATAAACTCAAAATGGATGCAAAGATAAATTGAAAGTGGATGAAAGACCTCCATGTGAGACAGGAATCCATCAAAATCCTAGAGGAGAACAGAGGCAGTAACTTCTTTGACATCGGACACAGCAACTTCTTTCAAGATACATCTCCAAAGGCTAGTGAAACAAAAGCAAAAATGAGATTTTGGGACTTCATCAAGATAAAAAGCTTCTGCACAGCAACAGAAACAGTCAACAAAACAAAGAGACAACCCACAGAATGGGAGAAGATATTTGCAAATGACACTACAGATAAAGGGCTGGTATCCAAGACTATAAAGAACTTCTCAAACTCAACACCCAAAAAACAATCAAGTCAAAAAATGGGCAGAAGACATGAAAAGACACTTGTCCAAAGAAGATATACAAATGGCTAACAGACACATGAAAAAATATTCATCATCATTAGCCATCAGGGAAATTCAAATCAAAACCACATTGAGATACCACTTTACAGCAGTTAGAATGGCAAAAATTGACAAGGCAAAAACAACAAATGTTGGAGAGGTTGTGGAGAAAGGGGAACCCTCTTACACTGTTGGTGGGAGTGTAAGTTGGTACAGCCACTTTGGAAAACAGTGTGGAGGTGGAGCACTGTGTGTTATACACAAACAGTGAATCATGGAACACTACATCAAAAACTAATGATGTACTGTATGGTGATTAACATAACATAATAAAATAAAAAAGAAGTGTGGAGTTTCCTCAAAATGTTAAAAATAAATCTATCCTATGACACAGCAATTACACTACTGGTTATTTAACCCAAAGACACAGATGTAGTGAAAAGAAGGGCCATATGCTCCCCAATGTTCATAGCAGCAATGTCCGCAATAGCCAAACTGTGGAAA
>NW_027402441.1:0-3396 GCF_003265705.2 Callorhinus ursinus
AGTTCTCTTGTTACCCATTGGGCTTTTGACAGTCACCTACACATGTACCACCCAAGAGGGGGAGAGTGCTTCCTCCCCAAAATTCTTTCAAATAAGGCAGCTTCAGACTGGCCCCCAAAAGTCCCTTTGTCAACACGGTGCCTGAAGGGCCCCTCAGCTTTTCACACAGCAAAGGCTTACAGAGATGTGTGTTGGCGTCACCCTGGCCCCATTAGTCCCCTCCAAGACCTGGACTCTACTTATAGTCCTCTGTTTTATTTGCAGACAATCTTTTGAGGCTCCACTACCTATTCATGCACAAGTAACCCCTCTTTCTCCCATCTGTTTCAGTCAGTTTCCTCCTGCTCTGTTAGCCTCAGACCAGTCCCCCAAACATGTGCACCCCCAGGGTGAAGAGTGCTTCCTCCCTCAAATTCTTTCAAAGGTGGCAGCTTAATACTGGGTAAAGGCAATCCCTTTTTGAACTGGATGCCTGAAGGATCTTAGGACTTCTCAAAGATCCAGGGCAGGTGGATATCTGGTTGTCTCAGCACCATTTGTGGAAGAGATTATTCTTTCACCCATTGAATAGATTCAGGTGTTTAATCCATTTACTTTTAATGTGTTTTATACTTGAATGTACATCTGTCATTTTATAGTTACTTCCTGTATGTCTCATGTCATTTTTTGGTTCCTTTATTCTTCTTTTAGTTCTTTTTTACATTAAGTGAATATTTGCTAGTGTAACATATTAATTGCTTTAGTGATTTTTTTCATTGTACTTTTTGTTTCTTAGCAGTTGTTTTAGGGTATACGACCTACACCTTAACTCATCAGAATCTACTTCAGACTCATGCTTAATTCCACTGATACATAGAAACATTACTTGTATATATTTTGATGTGGATTTCTTTAATTTATCCTATTTAGTGAAATGAATTTTTGGATATGTTCATTAGTGTTCTCATCAAACTTGATAAGTTTTCAGCAATTATTTCTTTTTTTCAAAGATTTTATTTATTTATTTGAGAGAGAGAATGAGATAGAGAGCATGAGAGGGGAGAGGGTCAGAGGGAGAAGCAGACTCCCTGCCGAGCAGGGAGCCCGATGCGGGACCCGATCCCGGGACTCCAGGATCATGACCTGAGCTGAAGGCAGTCGCTAAACCAACTGAGCCACCCAGGCATCCTCAGCAATTATTTCTTTGAATATTTTTCAGCTTCTTTCTCCTCCCTCTGGTATTTCCATAATGTGTACCTTGGTGTGCTCAGTGGTGTTCCACATCTGTGGCTCTGTTCATTTACTTTCATTTTTTCCCCTCTCAGTTCTTGAAACTGCATTATCCATCTTTAAGCTTATGGACTAAGTTTTTCTTTTAATTCAAATCTACTGTTGAGCCCCTCAACTCCAGAAATTCCATTTGGTTTATTTTTTTAAGATTTTATTTATTTATTTATTTGACAGAGAGAGACAGCGAGAGAGGGAACACAAGCAGGGGGAGTGGGAGAGGGAGAAGCAGGCTTCCCACCAAACAGGGAGCCTGATGCGAGGTTCGATCCCAGGACTCTGGGATCATGACCTGAACCGAAAGCAGATGCTTAACGAATGAGTCACCCAGGCGCCACCCCACTTGGTTTATTTTTAAAAATGATTTTTATCTTTTTTTTTATGGTCTCTACCTGATGAGTCATTGTTATCATACCTTCCATTACTTCTTTTTCTTTAAATTTTTTTATTGTTATGTTAATCACCATATATTACATCATTTGTTTTTGATGTAGTGTTCCATGATTCATTGTTTGTTCATAACACCCAGTGCTCCATGCAGAATGTGCCCTCTTTAACACCCATCACCAGGCTACCACATCCCCCTACCCTCCTCCCCTCTAGAACCCTCAGTTTGTTTTTCAGAGTCCATCATCTCTCTTGATTCGTCTCCCCCTCTGATTTACTCCCCTTCATTCTTCCTCTCCTGCTATCTACTTCTTTTTCTTTTTTCTTAACATATGTTGCATTATTTGTTTCAGAAGTACAGATCTGTGATTCAACAGTCTTGCAAAATTCACAGCGCTCACCGTAGCACATACCCTTCCCAATGTCTATCACCCAGCCGCCCCATCCCTCCTACCCCCAACCACTCCAGTAACACTCAGTTTGTTCCTGAGATTAATAATTCCTCATATCAGTGAGGTCATATGATACATGTCTTTCTCTGATTGACTTATTTCACTAAGCATAACACCCTCCAGTTCCATCCACGTCGTTGCAAATGGCAAGATCTCATTCCTTTTGAGGGCTGCATAATATTCCATTGTGTATATATACCAGTTCTTCTTAATCCATTCATCTGTGGATGGACATCTTGGCTCTTTCCACAGTTTGGCTATTGTGGACATTGCTGCTATAAACATTGGGGTGCACGTACCCCTTCGAGTCCCTACATTTGTATCTTTGGGGTAAATACCCAGGAGTGCAATTGCTGGATCGAATGGTAGCTCTAATTTCAACTGTTTGAGGAACCTCCATACCGTTTTCCAGAGTGGTTGCACCAGCTTGCATTCCCACCAACAGTGTAGGAGGGTTCCCCTTTCTCCACATCCCCGACAAAATCTGTTTTTCCCTGACTTGTTAATTTTAGCCATTCTGACTGGTGTGAGGTGGTATCTCATTGAGGTTTTGATTTGGATTTCCCTGATGCCGAGCGATGTTGAGCACTTTTTCATGTGTCTGTCGGCCATTTGGATGTCTTCTTTGGAAAAATGTCTGTTCATGTCTTCTGCCCATTTCTTGATTGGATTATTTGTTCTTTGGGTGTTGAGTTTGATAAGTTCTTTATAGATTTTGGATACTAGCCCTTTACCTGATATGTCATTTGCAAATATTTTCTCCCATTCTGTTGGTTGTCTTTTGGTATTGTGGACTGTTTCTTTTGCTGTGCAAAAGCTTTTTATCTTGAAGAAATCCCAATAGTTCATTTTGCCCTGGCTACCCGTGCCTTTGGCGATGTTTCTAGGAAGAAGTTACTGCGGCTGAGGTCGAAGAGGTTGCTACCTGTGTTCTCCTTTAGGATTTTGATGGACTCCTGTCTCACGTTTAGGTCTTTCAACCATTTGGAGTCTATTTTTGTGTGTGGTGTAAGGAAATGGTCCAGTTTCATTCTTCTGCATGTGGCTGTCCAATTTTCCCAACACCATTTGTTGAAGAGACTGTCTTTTTGCCATTGGACGTTCTTTCCTGCTTTGTTAAAGATAAGTTGACCGTAGAGTTGAGGGTCCATTTCTGGGCTCTCGATTCTGTTCCATTGATCTATGTGTCTGTTTTTGTGCCAGTACCATACTGTCTTGATGATGACAGCTTTGTAATAGAGCTAGAAGTCCGGAATTGTGATGCCGCCAGCTTTGCTTTTCTTTTTCAATA
>NW_027402442.1:0-3396 GCF_003265705.2 Callorhinus ursinus
CCTAGCCACTGGAGGAGGACACTTCCAGGAGGCATACAGGACTCCTGGTTTGCCTTCAGTCCAAACAAATGCCAATAAATATTTTCAGTTGGCTCCTTTCAGACCTAGGGTCCTAGATTAAAACCAACATATGGTTTGGAATTATCATCTTGTTTTTGATTCTGTATTTGCTGTCTCTCAATCCTTTGTAGAAACGCTGTCCCAGTGAGGTGATGCTGGCTCACTGGTCTCAATCTTGGGCAAATACACACTTCACATGGGAAGTTCATGAGAGTTTCTCCCTTCTAATCCTCCCTGTTCCTCAAGCATCACTTGATTAGTTTACAACTGCGATGCACATTCCCTCCAACATGAGACATACCAATCTGAAAAAGCTTTGCTGGCACTGAAACACAAAACCACGAAATATAAAGAACTTGACTGTTGATCAGAAAGCCTTCCAGGAAGACCTGGGCGGCTCAGTCGATTAAGCACCTGCCTGTGGCTCAGGTCATGGTCCCGAGGTCCTGGGACTGAGTCCCACATTGGGCTCCTTGCTCAGCAGGGGCCTGTTGCTCCCTCTGCCTCTCTCTTTCTCTCTCACACACACATACATACATACAAATAAATAAAATCCTAAAAAGAAAAAGAAATTTTTCCAAGGAAACATTTTTAAAATTTTTAGTTACAATTAGTCCACATACACTATTATATTCATTTCAGGTGTACAATCTAGCGATTCAAAACTTCCAGGCAACATCTGGTGCTCATCACAAGTGCATGACCTAATCCCTGTCACCAATTCAACCCATTCCTCCAAACACTTCTCCTCTGGTAACAACAGGTTGTTCTCTATACTTAAGAATGTCTCTTGGTTTAACTCTTTTTCCTTCTCTTTGCTCATTTGGTTTTACTTTTTCCTTTATAAACTCCACCGATGAGTAAAATCATATAGTATTTGTCTTTCTCTGACTGCTTTATTTTGCACATCAAAGCAAATCTTGATGAGAAGGAGTAAGGGTGTTACACAAAAGCAATGAATCATGGAGCACTACATCAAAAACTAACGGACTGTACGGTGACTAACATAAAAAAATAAAATTTTTAAAAAGGGTGAATTTGAAACTCATAACAGGAAATGTCACAAAACACAGGCAGGTGGTTTGGGTAGGGGGAGCTCTCACACACTACCACTCCAAATAAATTGGGGACCCAAAAGGAAGACATGTACTTGACCTCGCACATGGATACTCCACTATTCCAGCTAGCAGAACTCTATTCTCATCTCTATCCCTCCCCACCTCCTCTAACAGGACTCATCCATGAGGAGCTACAACACTTTGAACTACCAGATGCCGCCAATGGACCTTTGGTTCTTTTTATTTTAAGATTTTATTTATTTTACAGAGAGAGACACAGCGAGAGAGGCAACACAAGCAGGGGGAGTGGGAGAGGGAGAAGTAGGCCGCCCGTGGAGCAGGGAGCCCGATGTGGGGCTCGATCCCAGGACCCCAAGATCATGACCTGAGCCGAAGGGATCTACCTTTAAGGATACAAACTGGCTGGCAGTGTGTTTTTACCTGGGGTTCTGGTTCCAGCAGAAATCAGAAAGTGGGATCCCAGCTCATTCTTCTAGAAGGTCCTGAGAGTCAGCAGTTAGTGTATTCACCTCCTAACTAAATGCTGCTCCCCTTCCCCTAATTTGAGTCAGGATTTCTCCCCAGAAAGCCTGCCTCTGTAACAAACCAACCACAGCAACCCTAACGTGGCGTCGCAGGACCCCTCAATCCACGGATCCCTGAGTAAAATACCTCTTGTTCAAATACCCTCAGGGAAAATAAGGACCAAACCAGGATAACAGCCCCCAAAATGCAAGCGACTGTGCTGCTCACCTACCAGCACGTCCTGGGGAAGCCGCCCTAGCCCCCTCCTCAGCACTCAGCCAAAAAGGCAGCTTCTCCGTCGCTCCTCAGAAGGCACCAAGATGCTGCAAAGGGCCCAGGTTCTCCCCGGGACCAGAACTTCTTGGAAACGCAGGTCTGGCTCTCGGAGGGGCGCTGGGTCCTCAGGGGGCGGCAGAAACCCCTCCTGCCCTGAGGCACCCTGGGTCAGGTAGCGCCCTGGCCTCCTCTGACAGCAGGCGCTTGCTGCGCAGGCAGGGAAACCGCCCCTCCCGGGTGGAGGTGCGCGCGCGCCCTCTGCCGGCTGCCCTGGGAATCCCTACAATGCTTAAGACCCAGGCGGCTCAGGTGCAGGCACTGAGGGTGCTTGGGTCCCGCCAAGCATGTTCTCTAGACCGGCACAGGTCTGTGTGACAGGGCCTCGGGCACGAAGACATCTTTTCCTTCTCCTTTCTGTGTCATTGAAGAATGAAACCGATTTTGTCAATGTCATTAGGAAACGGCTAGGGCTGGCACCACTCCCCTCCAAAATACAGACTGCAAATGGACATAATGCAAACTCACATGATTGGGTTTACCCACCAAAAGGTTCCTAGTACATAAAACACTGACGCCCCATACACGATTTTAATTTTGCTTTCATTCTTCTTCCTCTTAAGAAAAGAACAATTTCTGGTCAGGTCAGGATATTGAAATTCCATTTATACAAGACATCAACTAGCACCATGATCTCAATTGGGACAGCGTATTTTTGACTTTGCCAATCAAGTGTTTGGGGACACATAGGTAACAGGGTCAAAATGCAAACGTATAGGTAGCTACACATGCATTATGAATTACTGCATGTCTGATGTCATAATATTTTCAATGAAAAGTGCTTTAGACATGGCCAGATGGATGAAATAGTTTCCATCAGCCTGGTAAGGAACCAATTTTACCTTCAAATACTAATTGCCATCTAGTCACAACTAGAAGCTTGATGAAGTATAACGTTTCTGCTTGGATGTAAGAGAATGCTTTGGGTTTGTTTGGGTTTTGTTGGTTTGTTTTAAGATTTCTTTTGACACAGAGAGAGAGTGAGAGAGGGAAAACAGGCAGGGAGAGTGGGAGAGGGAGAAGCAGGCTTCCTGCTGAGCTGGGAGCTCGATGCAGGATTTGATCCCAGGACCCTGGGATCACAACCTGAGCCAAAGGCAGATGCTTAACGACTGAGCCACCCAGGTGCCCCGAATGCTTGGGATTTGAAACCGTCCACCTACCATCCTGCATCAGGATCCCCAGTGGACATGAGAATAGCAACCCCCCATCCAGCTTCACATTGCTAGCTCCAGAGGGAGAATACGGACCTTATTCTCGAATACTCTGTGTCGAAATCAGCAATGCATCTGTACCAGTTCCAGGCTGCAGGACCTGGGGCCTCATTTTGGAACTTGAGAAAGGCCCCGCTGGTACAGGAGGGCCTCCCTGGCCCATGGTTCCCCCTCCACACACCTGGACCGCCTCCCCCTTTCCTCCT
>NW_027402443.1:0-3395 GCF_003265705.2 Callorhinus ursinus
GACCTGTGGGAGGGGTGGGGAGGGGGAGCTCTGAATGGAGTGACCAAGGCACCCGGGGTGACCTGCCCAGGAGGGACCCTCTCGGGCCCCAGCCCCTCTCCTGACCTCGTGCACGATGGTGAGGGTGTGAGGATGAAGGTGCTGGCCCTTGGCTGGCGAGTTCCGAAGCTGGTGTCGGAGCTGCTCAGGCTCCACACCGGGCTCTGATCCCAGAGCTGGCGCGAGAGCTGAAGCTGCAGCTGCCCCAGTCTCGGGAGCTGCGGCTCGCATCGCTGTTGGACCTGGCTCGAGCTCTGGGGCAGGCGCTAGAGCTGAATCCCCCTCCAGAGATGATCTAGATCCGGTTCCGCACTCGGATAAGGCTCTTGAACCCACGAACGGCTTTCCTCCCCTGCCCATTTCATGGGTGACAAAACTCGGGGCGGTGACGGGACCGGCTACATGGGCGTAATGGCTACGGGGGGATTCAGCCCAAGGATCCTGCATGCCCTTCCCCACGCGCCCCATAGAGGTCGGTCCTGAGCTGCCCGACAGGGGCAAGGGCCTGAACCGCTGCTCCCGGCACCGGATCCCACCCGATCAGAGACACTCCCCTGGGACGTGAAGTCCTCGTTTGACCTCTGCTCCGGCCAACCCCACGTGAGCAGGGACCGTGCTTCCTCACCGCTGGGTCCGCAACCCCCAGAACAGTGCCTGGTAGTGGTATCAGTTCACATTGTAGTGAATCACAGGGATCCCCCAGCAGCCCCTTGATGCGGGGGATGTTGCTTACAGAAGAGAGATCTAGGCCATAGACTTGTGTTCACTCTTTCATCCACTCGTGCAGCATCCCCACCTGTGTCTGTTCGCTGGAATGCAGAGGGGACCCCCAGACACCCTCCCTGCCCTCGGAGCTCCCAGCCCAACCCGTAGGTCAGCATCTCACCTACGGTCCGCAAGGGGGCGATACAGAGCTAGAGCATCTCTAGCACCAGACCTTGCAGGAGGCATGGGGCAGAGTCAGCCCTGGCGGCAGCTAAGATCTAGAACCATCTGACGCACTAGAACCTGCCCAGCGTTGACTCGAGCCAGCGTGGAAGTAGCTCGAGAGCCTGAGCCAGTGCCCCCACAGACTAGAGCCTGTCCAGCTCCGACCCGTGGACCCCGTCCACAGGCAAAACCCGCTCCGGCATGAGGTCCAGAGCAAAGCCATCTGCACACCAGTTCTCCCACCCGATCCGGCACCATCGCCAGAGTGAGAGCCTGCCCGAGATCGAGAGCCACTTCTCGAGGCAGCTCAGCGCTGCTATGGGAGGCTGTGGGGGGTTTCCTCTGAGAAGGCACAGGGACAGGCTGTGGGGATCAGCACAGGGTGATCACCCTGGCAGGGTGGTGATCTCTCCTCCTGCTGCTTCGGCACCATCTGCAGATGGAGGACTGGCCACTGCACCGGGGCTGGTCACCACTGCAGGGTTGACGGGGCTCAGAAGCAGCTACAGGCCCACAGCCCGCTCCAGAGCTCGAGGCATTTCCATCTTCTGTTGCGGTGCCTTTGCCGGGAGCTCGGGAGCTGGAGCCAAGTGCGCCCCAGTGTGAGTCAGCCCGCTGGAACTACGGCTCCATCACCAACTCCAGAGCTAGAGCCAATGCAAAACCCGAGCTGGCCCAGCTCCACAGTCAGCTGCGGGTGTTCCCCAGACACGGAGCCAGCGCTCGCTCCCCCTGCAGAGCTAGAGCCAGTGGGCTCCGCGCAGCAAGCCCCAACCCAACACCAGCTGGGTTCCCTCTTCCCTCACAGACCTCTGCAGTTCCTCTGTGATTCCCCAGCGCCAGGACAGAGCAGACACTGCACCCATACCCCACGCTCCTGGAGTTTCCGGTGCAACAGGAGGGACCCCAGACAGACAGAGGCGTGGGACATGCTCCCCTGAGGAAGGCAGGGGTGCTCACACCCGTGATGGAGGGCTCCCTCCCATGCAGACTGCCGGCCCCCCGCACCTGCTGGCCACACCTGCCCCTGCCTGGATGGCCAGTGTGGGTGGGCTGGGGGGGGGCCTGCCCTCTGGATGGAGCATCCCCAAGGCTGCCCCAGGGGGTGTGTGGAAGGGCAGGCCAGGCCACTGACTTTGCTTCTTGCCCACCTACCTCTGGGGCCATCTCCTCCGTTCTGGGCACCTGGCTGGACCAGACTCAGAGGACTTCTGTCAGCCAAAGACGTTCCCTGCCTCAAGCAGCTGGTGGCCCATGTGCAGCTCAACATGCCCAGTTCTGACCTGGCGCGCCGTGCCCACCTTCTGCTGACCCGGCTGGAGCACGCCGAGCCCACAGAGGCCGAGCCCGAGGGTGAGAAGACCGGGGCTGGGTGCCTGTGGGTGTGGGGGGAAGGGTCAGGGCTGGTCCCACAGGGAGGAGGCCCGGAGGCTGGTGTGGGGCCTGGAGGAAAGACTGGGCTCAGAGCACCCAGTGGGTGGACTGCAGTCAGGGAGACCTCCCGGGGAGGGCTCCTTCCTACCTGGGGCATCTCTGGGAGACTCTGGGCTGTGCACGCACAGGTGTGTGTCTGATCTGGGAGCCGCAGGGGGCTGGGCAGGGGGACAGTGAGGATGTCGGGCAGGGCTGTGAGGCCTCCGAGCTGAGTGACAGTTCCTGTGTTTGCAGAGCCCCATGGAAGCTGGCCTGGCTTCTGCCCCTGCACCTGGCTCCTGACACGAGTTAGGGACACAGGTAGAGCCTGGCTCTAGCTCCTGAGATGGTGGAGCAGCTGAGAGAGGAGAAGAAAAGCTCAGCCCGTGCCTGCTCTCCATGGGCCTTTGCAAGACAGAGCCCAGCCCAGGGCCTCCCAGAGAAGCCGCAGCCAGGAAGGAGCCCTCTCTGGGGCATCCCCCCGACTGCCATCCACCCGCTGGGCCCTCTGAGCCCAGTCTTTTCTCCTGGCCCCTCACCAGCCTCCGGGGTCCTCCCTGTGGGGCCAGCCCCGACCCGTCCCCACACACCCACAGGCACCCAGCCCCAAGCTTCTCAGCCTCGGGCTTGACCTCCGTGGGCTCCATTCCTGGAGCACAATCCAGTCAATGACCACCAGGGACAGTGGTCTGGGTGGTGTCGGAGGCCTTCCCCCACAATCCCCAGCACCTGCTCCTGGGGACCCCTGTGGGGTCACGCCCCAGGTCATGGAGTAGGAGTAGGTGTCCGCCAGCCTCGTCCCCATTTCATCTGTGGCCTGCAAAGACAGGGACGGGTAGCCGGCCCAGAGGCATCACAGCCCTGCCCGGCCAACCTCCCTGTCCCCCTGCCCCGTCCCCCTGTTGCTCCCAGATCAGACACACACCTGTGCGTGCACAGCGCTGCTCGCGGGACACTGACCCATCCCCGCAGGGCGATCGGGATAAACCCTGAGGCAGAAGCTCGCAGCCCCC
>NW_027402444.1:0-3395 GCF_003265705.2 Callorhinus ursinus
AAGTGAAAGTGAAGGTCATGAAATTAGGGAGAGGCTTGGAGGCTGCATGCATGGCTTCTGCCTATGACAGGCAGTGTCATGGATGCTTGGTGACATTCTGTGAGCTAAGGCAGATGGAGAGTCCGTACACTGCAGTGGAAAGAGAACTGGAATGAAACGCAAGCAATCTCTACACTGAGCCCAATACTGCCACTGACTAACCATGTTCTCTGGTGTAAAAAAAAAAGCACACAACAGGACTAGATACACATACTGTGTGATCACTAAAGAAACTGATGAGTTATTGAGACAATCGCAGTGTCTAGAAAGGGATTACTGATAGTTTTGTGTTGTGAGTACCATATTTTCAGATGTTCTGGACAAGTTTACAAAGGTGTAAGAACATTGTAATCTTTATTTGCTGTTATATCCATTCATCTATACATATATGTGTATGCATATATGAACTGAAAGCCTACTGTCTACTATTTTTATCACTGTTTATAGCAGTAAGCAAGATAAATCAAGGTCCTGCATTCATGGGGTCGACAGTGTAGTGAAGGTACATAGATAGTAAACATGAAAAAAAAATAGTACAAGTCAGGAAATGGACAAGAGAAAAGAGGCGAGGCATGTGGGCCAGGGTGAACAATTATAGAATTCATCTGAGGTGATGTTTCAGTGCATACTTGAACTACAGAGAGGGGTTTGTGCCACAAACTAAAGCAAAAGCATGCCATGGAAGGGAGGCAAGCCCAAGGGTGCTGAGCAGAAATGGACGTGTCATGTCAAAAAGCCAATCTGATGGGAGAGTAGCAAATTAGGGTACATGGTAGGAAGAGCTGTTATGGAGTCAGGCTGAAGCTACCATACTACTTTGGGCCTTTTTGAAAGTGAGAAACAATTGGATTTTATTTGCAATAGAAAGACTTTAGACGTATTTAAATGGAGGAGTGATAAAGAACCATAGCATCAGAAAGTCCAAAGGTATTTAAATATTTCAGTTAAGAGATAATAGCTTTTAGGCTGGGGTTGTACCAATGGAGAGGATGACAAGTGGTAACATCTGGACCTCTTTTGGAGGCAGAGTCAACAAAAGCATAATTAGAAATAAAAATAATGCACTCCACTCTGACCTATTAAATCAGATTTCTGGGAATGGGGTTCAGGAAGCTCTGCTTACCAAGCTCTTAGATACTCTCCCTTGTTAAATTTGAGAACCATGGGCCTAGAATCAGAGATCTAAAGTCCTGTCAATTCCTAAAACCCTATTGTTCTCACAGAGAAGAGATCGCCACAAGATCCAGTCAATGAGATAAAGATGATTGCCAGCACCATGTTTGGTGGCTTCTTGGAGGACTTGAAAAAAAAGAAGGTGTTAGATAAGCAAGAGTTACAGACAATAGGGAAAAAAGTGAATGGCATCGTGAGTAAGACTGAAAACCTGGTTGGCGATTTCACCGAGAAAACTCAAATGGTAGGAAAAGTATTTATGGACCATTTCATCAATTCCAGGAGTCTGCTGAGTTTAAGTGAGTATCTTGGGCCAAAGGAATACTAACTTATTCTTTACCTGCTCTCTTATGCAATCTCTGTCTTCTTATTTCTATTTGCAAGGGGAGAACAAACTATCCACATCTTTAGTACTTTCTTTGCCTGATGAACTTATATAAGATGGCAAAAGGCCCCGGGCCCCCCTAGTCCATGTGGCAGCATCCAAAATCACTTTATACTCCTACATGTCTTGCTTTTCCCTCAGCAACTGTCACCTTCCATCATCCCTTAACATTTCTTATTTGCTGCATTATATCTCCCTCTGCTAAAATGTAAACTCCATGATGCATGGAGCTATGTCTGTTTTGTTTATGAGGAGAGCCCCAAGTATGGAAATGGCACCTGACACGTAATAGGTGCTCAGTAAATACTTGTGAATTGCATAAATGGTGCTGGAGCTCTAGTAAATTCAGGGACCATCTTTAGCTAATCTGTGCTACTCTGGCCATACGCTGTGGACTCCAGAGTTATTCCCACATGTAAAATGTTCAATAGAAAACAAAACAAAACAAAACAAAACAATCCACTGTCCCCTGCTTAGCTGTGGCTTGGCTCAAGGGATAAATCTCTGAGAACCCACGATGTCTTTGTTAAAGGAGTACCTAGGGAATCTGAGGGACATTAGTGGAACATAAGTGTGTCTTTCTCTCTGAAGCATGGGTTGGCACACTCTCTCTTTGAAGGGTCAAGAGAGTCAATGTTTTAAGTTTTTTTGGACCAAACTTTCTGTCACAGTGACTCAAATCTGATGCTGTGGCATAAAAGTAGCAATAGATAATAAGTATAAAATGACTGTGGATGTGTCCCAATAAAGCTTTATGGACCAAAAAACTGGTGTTGAACTGACCTTGGCCTATAGGCCAGAGTTTCCTGACCCCTACTCTAGAGTACAATATATACATGAGTGTATTCCCAATATTTGGAACATCCTTCTGGGATCATTTTGTGGCTGCTGAAAGACTACCAAACATTATAGAGCTGTGTACATTCTTTCCTCAGAACGGAAAATGCTATTGCAGAAAAGCCTTGATTAAAGAATTTGATTATTCCTTGAATTATATAAGCAGGAACATAAGGAGCTCTTCATTGTTTCATGGAAACTCTGCCTCCTCCTTCACACGGCACAAAGTCAGAGTCCTGTAAGACAAATCTGAAGCTTAGAAAATGAGCCAAATGTCCATGCTTCATAGGGTAACCCCATGCCGAACATCATCACTTTCTTGTGAGTGCAAGGGAAAGAGTTTCAACTGTGTAGGTTCTAGAAACCTAGTCCTGCTAACAAATCTTCTTTTCCTATTCTTTCAGAATCTCATGCTGAAAATGAAGATGATGAATCTGAGAGCAGCGAGTCATCTTCTTCTCTGACAGGTAAGTGTGTTGAAATCTCACATCACAAATGAACACTCTCAAATGAACCACTAGGGCTGTCAGAAGGCACTGTAGTTAAGACCTAGGAAACTGTGGTTTTAGTCAGTTTCCATCTCTGGAAATAATTTCAGCGTAGAACATTGATCCTTAACTTTTTGTTCATTCCACCTCAGAATCTGAAATAATCCTGAAGGAAGTGGAGAAGAAGAAAATGCTGAGTCATCCCAGGCACTGGCTCTCCCTCTAGCAGGTGCCACCAAACCCAGTGGCTCATGCAAACCCTCAGACCTCACTCAGGGTAGGGCCCTAAGTGATCGGGGCCCTCAGTTACAGTGGAGAGACCAGAGATGGGTTCAGAAATTCCAGGTTATTTCTTCCTTCTGTGCCTACCCGTGTCAAAGGAAGGTCAGCATTTAACCCCCACTCTTCCATCTTCTAAGAATCTGGAAGTGAAAGTGAAGGTCATGAAATTAGGGAGAGGCTTGGAGGCTGCA
>NW_027402445.1:0-3395 GCF_003265705.2 Callorhinus ursinus
ACAGGTCTTTCTCTGATTGACTTATTTCGCTCAGCAGAACACCCTCCAGTTCCATCCGTGTCGTTGGAAATGGCAAGATCTCTTTCTTTTGACGGCTGCATAATATTCCATTGTGTATATATACCACTTCTTCTTTATCCATTCATCTGTCGATGGACATCTTGGCTCTTTCCACAGTTTGGCTATTGTGGACATTGCTGCTCTAAACATTGGGGTGCACGTACCCCTTCGGGTCCCTACATTTGTATCTATGGGGTAAATACCCAGTAGTGCAATTGCTGGATCGAATGGTAGCTCTAATTTCAACTCTTTGAGGAACCTCCAGACTGCTTTCCAGAGGGGTTGCACCAGCTTGCATTCCCACCAACAGTGTAGGTGGGTTCCCCTTTCTAGACTTCCCCGCCAACATCTGTCGTTCCCTGACTTGTTAATTTTAGCTAATCTGACGGGTGTGAGGTGGTATCTCATGGAGGTTTTGATTTGGATTTCCCTGATGCCGAGCGATGTGGAGCACTTCTTCATGTGCCTGTTGGCCGTTTGGTTGTCTTCTTTAAAATGTCTGTTCCTGTCTTCTGCCCATTTCTTGATTGGATTATTTGTTCTTTGGGTGTTGAGTATGATAAGTTCCTTATAGATTTTGGATACTAGCCCATTAACTTATATGTCATTTACAAATATTTTCTCCCATTCTGTCGGTTGTCTTTTGGTTTTTTGGACTGTTTCTTTTGCTGCGCAAAAAGTCTTTATCTTGAGGAAATCCCAGTAGTTCATTTTTGCCCTGGCTTCCTGTGCCTTTGGTGATGTTTCCAGGAAGAAGTTGCTGCGGCTGAGGTCGAAGAGGTTGCTACCTGTGTTCTCCTTTAGGATTTTGATGGACTCTTGTCTCTGGTTTAGGTCTTTCAACCATTTGGAATCTATTTTTGTGTGTGGTGTAAGGAAATGGTCCAGTTTCATTCTTCTGCATCTGGCTGTCCAATTTTCCCAACACCATTTGTTGAAGAGACTGTCTTTTTTCCACTGGACCTTCTTTCCTACTTTGTCAAAGATAAGTTGACCATAGAGTTGAGGGTCCCTTTCTGGGCTCTCGATTCTGTTCCATTGATCTATGTGTCTGTTTTTGTGACGGTAACATACTGTCTTCTTGATGACAGCTTTGTAATAGAGCTGGAAGTCCGGGATTGTGATGGCGCCAGCTTTGCTTTTCTTTTTCAATATTCCTCTGGCTATTCGGGGTCTCTTCTGGTTCCATACGCATTTTAGGATTATTTGTTCCATTTCTTTGAAAAAAGTGGATGGTATTTGGATGGCGATTGCATTGAATGTGTAGATTGCTCTAGGTAGCTTTGACATCTTCACAATGTTGGTTCTTCCAATCCATGAGCATGGAACGTTTTTCCATTTCTTTGTGTCTTCTTCGAATTCTTTCCTGGCTATTTTATAGTTTTCTGAGAACAGATCCTTTGCCTCTTTGATTAAATTTATTCCTAGGTATCTTATGGTTTGGGATGCAATTGTGAATGGGATCGACTCCTTGATTTGTTTCTCTTCTGTCTTGTTCTCGGTGTATAGGAATGCCACAGATTTCTGTGCATTGATTTGATAGCCTGCTACTTGACTGAATTCCTGTATGAGTTCCAGCAGTTTTGCGGTGGAGTCTTTTGTGTTTTTCACATAAAGTATCATATCATCTGCATAGAGTGAGAGTTTGACTTCCTCTTTGCCGATTTGGATGCCTTTGATTTCTTTTTGTGGTCTGATTCCTGTGGCTAGCACTTCTAATACTATGTTGAATAGCAGTGGTGAGAATGAACATCCCTGCCACGTTCCTGACCTTAGGGGAAAAGCTCTCAGCTTTTCGCCATTGAGAATGATATTCGGTGGATGTTTTTCGTCGATGGCTTTTAAGATATTGAGGTGTGTACCCTCTATCCCTATGCTCTGAAGAGTTTTGAACAAGAAACGATGCTGTCCTTTGTCAAATGCTTTTTCTGCATCTATTGAGAGGATCCTATGATTCTTGTTCTTTCTTTTGTTAATGTATTGTATCGCGATTATTGATTTGCGGATGTTGAACCAGCCTTGCAGCCCAGGGATAAATCCCACTTGGTCGAGGTGAATAATACTTTTAATGTACTGTTGGATCTTGTTGGCTAGTATTTTGGTGAGAATTTTTGCATCCATGTTCATCAAGGATATTGGTCTATAATTCTCCTTTTTGATGGCGTCTTTGTCTGGTTTGGGGATCAAGGTAATGGTGGCCTCATAAAATGAGTTTGGAAGTTTTCCTTCCATTTCTATTTTTTGGAACAGTTTCAGGAGAATAGGTATTAATTCTTCTTTAAATGTCTGATAGAATTCCCCTGGGAAGCCATCTGGCCCTGGGCTTTGGTTTCTTGGGAGATTTTTGATGACTGCTTCAATTTCCTTAGTAGTTATAGGTCTGTTCAGGTTTTCCATTTCTTCCTGGTTCAGTTTTGGTAGTTGATAAATCTCTAGGAATGCACCTGTTTCTTCCAGGTTATCTAACTTGCTGGCGGAGAGTTGCTCCTAATATGTTCTTATAATGGTTTGTATTTCTTTGGTGTTGGTTGTGATCTCTCCTCTTTCATTCATGATTTTGTTGATTTGGATCATTTCTCTTTTCTTTTGGATCAGTCCGGCCAGGGGTTTATCAATCTTGTTAATTCTTTCAAAAAACCAGCTCCTAGATTCGTTGATCTGTTCTAATGTTCTTTTAGATTCTATTTCATTGATTTCTGCTCTGATCTTTATTATTTCTCTTCTCCCGCTGGGTTTAGGCTCTATGTGCTGTTCTTTCTCCAGCTCCTTTAGGTGTAGGGTTAGATTGTGTATTGGAGACCTTCCTTGGTTCTGGGGAAAGGCTTGTATTTCTTTTTTTTCTCTATAATTTTTTATTGTTATGTTAATCACCACATATTACATAATTTGTTTTGGTGTACTGTTCCATGATTCATTGTGTGTTCATAACACCCAGTGCTCCATGCAGAATGTGCCCTCCTCAATACCCATCACCAGGCTAACCCATCGCCCCACCCTCCTCCCCTCCAGAAACCTCAGTTTGTTTTTCAGAGTCCATCATCTCTCCTGGTTCGTCTCCCCCTCCGACCTATTCCCCTTCATTCTTCCTCTCCTGCTATCTTCTTCTTTTTCTTTTTTCTTAAAATATGTTGCGTAATTTGTTTCAGAGGTACAGATCTCTGATTCAACATTCTTACACAATTCACAGCGGTCACCGTAGCACACATCTTGCCCAATGTCTATCACCCAGCCACCCCATCCCTCCCACCCCCGACCACTCCACCAACCCTCCGTTTGTTCCTGAGATTAAGAATTCCTCATATCAGTGAGGTCATATGATACATGTCTTTCTCTTA
>NW_027402446.1:0-252 GCF_003265705.2 Callorhinus ursinus
GATGTCGGACCTAGAGTTCAGAATCATGACTTTAAAGATACTAGCTGGGCTTGAAAAAAGCGTGGAAGTTATTAGAGAAACCCTTTCTGGAGAAATAAAAGAACTAAAATCTAACCAAATCGAAATCAAAAAGGCTATTGATGAGGTGCAATCAAAAATGGGGGCACTAACTGCTAGGATAAATGAGGCAGAAGAGAGAATCAGTGATATAGAAGACCAAATGATGGAAAATAAAGAGGCTGAGAAAAAGAG